>NW_003314283.1:1489642-1775704 GCF_000143415.4 Selaginella moellendorffii | reverse complement strand
ACTCCTGTCCCTTTGCTCCTTGGGCTCTATGCTCGGGAGTTGTTCTATGCTCCAATGCCATCACTTCTCGGCTCCATGTTTGGGAGTTTGGCACCGTTCCTTTATTCAGTGGCCCAAGGCCCTGAAACTCAGGTTCCACACCACTATCCTTTGGACACGTGGCATGTGATATGTGGCATGCGACATCTGGCATATAGATGATTTAGGTTCCATTCTGTGGTTATCCTATGGTAAATCACCATAGAATAAAGGGTAAAAACCACATGCACTACATCAATCAAGACGCTAGATGCTCTTCAGGACACTAGAAAGACACTCCTCAATCAATGTATACTGTAAGCGACTAAATTTTCCATTCTACTTTAGTCACTTAACCACACCTCCAACCACTTGGAGGAGTCTCACTCACAACCTCCATAAATCCTATTTTAGACTTGGGCTTACTAGCCCCGAGAATGGCGTCCCCGCCACTCAACCTTTGCACTTGATCCAAGTGCTCTACGTGTCCAATCCCATGACCGACACCCCAAGGTACCACTGACATATCATCCCGTTATGCTAAGGCCATGCCCCTTTACCTTGGTCACACCGGTGGTCTAACACCACCTGCATCACAGACCCATCTCTCAAGGACTAGGCCATCCGTCCATGAGTGATCATTCCTGATCCACTCCTTAGCATCCTTAGGATGCCCATAGACATGGGGAATAGCCTTCCCAATATCCCTTTTCCGGTCTTCACCAAGTCCCTTTCTGCCCATGGCCGTGTTCGCCAACATTGCCACTGGATCGAGGCCCACAGGCCCAACCACTAAGTCCCACGGTCCTCTAGGACTTCCTCACCACTCGACTGTATCCTTGGTCACTACACCAGAGGACTACTCCTCTTCCTTTCCACAGTCTGGGCCTTTGGGACAACATTTCAGAACACCGTGGCCCTACGCGGGCCTCATGGGTACTCTCCCCGCCTTTTGCCTTTGGGTGCTCTAGCCATGGGCTTAGAGCAAGGTTCCGTTGAGCCACACTAGGTATCTAAGTAGGTAGTGCCACCCACACTTGGACTAGGAGCATCAGACAGTCGATCTCCCGGGGGAATTAGAGCCGGCTCTTGAACACTTCACCAAGCTACCCCGCTTGTCGGTCCGTATTCACTCCAGTCTTAGACTTCCCAATGGTCAGTTCATCACCCAACACTGGGTATGGCCTTCCTGGGCCAAACTGGCCTTTCCTAGGCCAAACTGGCCCTTCTTGGCCAAACTGGCTCCACTGGGCTCCAACCCCACACTCTCCCTATTCCCTATTATACTTTTGGAACCCCCCGTAGCCCCCAGCCCCCCCCCCCCCCCACCCGGTTGGGGGACGATTGCTTTGGGCTTGCCTGTATTAGTAATCGGACTCGGATTCAGACTCGAACTCGGACTCGGACTCGGTCTCAGCCCCGGTTTCGGACTCGGACTCGATCTCGGTCTCGGTCTCAGTCTCACTCTTGGTTCCATCTCGGACTCCATCTCGGGTTCCATCTCGGACTCCATCTCAGGTCCATCTCGGACTCCATCTCGAACTCCATCTCTGGTCCATCTCGGACTCCATCTCGGACTCCATCTCGAACTCCATCTCGGACTCCATCTTGAGTCCATCTCGGACTCCACTTTGGGTCCATCTCGGACTCCATCTCGGACTCCATCTTGAGTCCATCTCGGACTCCATCTTGAGTCCATCTCGGACTCCACTTTGGGTCCATCTCAGACTCCATCTCGGACTCCACCTCGGGTCCATCTCGGACTCCATCTTGGACACTTCCACGTGTCATGTATTGGTCCTTTTGGGTCCCTTTTTGGAGTCTCGCTTATTGCTCGCTTCATGCTCGTTCCTTGAGCACTCCGTTGGGAGTTCCACTCCCACTCTCAACCTCTCAAGTCGGAGCCTTTTGGTCCAAACGTGTTACGTTCGTTTGGCTTTTGCTTCGGCCACTACCACGTGGCACCCTTTCGGCTCCACTTTGGGGCTTAGGGATTTGTGTCTCACATATACCTCTCAATCTCCCTATGTGCTACTTTTCCATCTCCCCATCTCTTGCTTCTAGGTCACCAGCAACTTGCATCTCACGACTAGAATGATCAATTTGGTAACAAACTGATCTTCATCAAATTTTAGGTTTTTTTCTTTTTTCTTGTTGTTCCCTTAAGATCGTTTTAGTGACAAACCAATCTTCCCAATATTCTCTCGATCGCATTCTATCTTCGCAAACCACTGTCAAGTAGTTCCTCAAAACATTAGAAGGAATGCAGCTACTCCTTTTCTTTTTTTTCTTTTTTTCTCTTGGTGCTGGAAGATTGGTTTGACAATAAATTGATTTTCCCACCATAAAAAGGGCTACTCCTTTTCTTTCTTTTTTTTGTTCCCTTGGTACTGGAAGATTGGTTCGGCAGCAAACCAATCTTCCCAACACCAAGGAAATCACTCCTATTTTTCTTCAAAACGTTTTTTAATGTTTACCTAAGTTTTTGTTCTTTTTATGCAGACATATAAATCATGCCACAACAAAAGAAGCATGCCAGTCAACCTCAATGGACCCGTTCTCTAGGAAAATGACTAGATTGTTGTGTTAGATTCACTAGGGACACTTCACAAGTTCAAGAAGCTGCTTCAGAGGAAGACTATGGTGGGAGTAGTGGTGTCTAGATCCAAGCATTTGTTGATCCTGATCCAGGTGTCAGCATGCAAGAGCCAAATGGTTTCAAATGCAAAACCTATTTATAGCATAGGAGAAGCTGGTGGTGGTGGTGGAAATGAGGTACCTAATGCCATAGGTGGTGGGGAAGATCTTGGTGGCAAAAATGAGGCATTTGGTGCCATAGGTGGTGGGGAAGATCTTGGTGGTGGAAATGGTGGACATGCTGCTGCTGCTGAAGGTCACATAAATAAGGTGGTAATTATGCTAGAGGCTGAACCAAAGTGGTAACTTGGTTTGCCTAAGTCCTTTTTTTCTTAGATTCTTACTCATAAGCAAGCTTTCATAGATCCTCATGCTCGCAAGGAGGCTTGCATGGAACCTCCACCTCCTCACTTGGAACCAGTAAGTCACATGGAGCCTCCACCTCATGACTATCACATGGCACTTCCACCTCCTCGCTTGTAACCACTACATAGTAAAGAGCATTCACCTTGCTAACTAGAGCATCCTCCTTATCATGTGGAGCACTGGGGGAGCCTCAACTAAAGCCTTGTTGTTTACCTCATGTGAAATATCCAACATACCTCGTCACATGAAGCATGCACATGTGAGCTTGGGTGTCCACAAGGAGGCTCAAGGGCCTCTTCCACCACCATGCCACATGGGGCCTCCTCCACCATCACCTTGTGCTTGCATAAAATGTCTTCCTCCATAACATTATGAGGAGGCCACCACCTCACATTTGTTACCAATCTCATATTCAACCATAAACTCACATTTATCCACCACCTTATGCTGTGCATTGTAAAATTGTATTAGAGGGTTTGCAACAGTAAAAAGAAGCAAAGGATATCTACTAGTATTCAATGCAAAACTTACATGTCATAGATGATTATCACACCATCTGTAGTGATATAAACTCCATTTGGTGTGACATCTTGCACTTGCAGAGTTGTTTCCTTTGCATTCTTGAGATCCAGCATCGCTTCTTCTACAATCTCCATGGCAGTGGGATGCTCTTCTACCACTCACTCTTCACCTTCCTCTATAGCATCATCCTTCACTTGTGCTATTGGCTCCATGACTTGCAATGGAAGGGGGTTGCATAAAACAACCCCCCACATGCCACACATCTGCTTGCTATGTCAAGAGAAAAGAAGATGACATGTCTCCAATCTTGACCTTGCACCTCACCAAGTACTGCTGCCAAGGTATGCCTGAGAATTCCTGGCACCCAATTTAATAGAGCATGAATCTTTTTATTGGAAAGAAAAATAAAACACACAAAAGCATAAATATATGGAGATATATAAAAAATGCATAAACATACTAGTATCCCAGCATGCAAACTCTACCATCCCGCTATCCTTACTTAGCATAGCAATGCCTTAATTCCTGACACTCTGCAAAAAAAATGAGATGAATAACTATGTATCTCAAAATTCAAAACATACCAGTTGGGGGCTCACTTGGACATATGTCTACATCAGTGAGATGATATAAGTCTTTGGGCCCAGAAAATTAGTAAATTGCTACATTGTAACTATGTACCCAAGTGCATGTTGTTAAAACTATAGGTTCCTCAGCCATGGAAAGAAGAATCTAGAATGAAAAATGCACATGCATTGGAGAGGAATAAGTTTAAATCAGTTCCTTACTTACGTGAAAGTGTTGTACTATAACACAATCACTGCAATAACCATTAAGTTTAATCCAAGAACTAAAAATCCAAAAAAAAAGACTGATTTGCAATGTGACAAACATGTAAACAACTAATTTTTCCATTCTACTTTAGTCACTTAATCACATTTTTTACCACTTTGAGGTGTCTTACTCACAACTTCCATAAATCATATTCCTGACTTAAGGATATATTAACCCTATAAATGACATCTATGCCATTCAGCCTTTGCACTTGGTCCAAGTGCTCCACAATCAATATATCACAAATCTACACTTACAAGAATGAGAAAGAAATCCTCACTAGATTTATAAATATGATGTAGGGATGATTTGGCATGATGCCTATGTGGCATGTATGCATACCCCATGACAAAAATATTATACACAATCACATTTCAATTACGACAATTGTTTTGCATGCAACTCAAAACAAAAAATATAAATCCGGACATGTAAAACTATATAATGCTCCCATGCGCAATCATATATTTATTACCATAAATGGGACAACTAATCCTTATTTTTGAGAACTTATAAAAAGTTAGAATTACCTTAAAAAACTACAACAGGACATTTAAAAGAAATAAGACAGTTTGAAAATAATTCAAAAGGGAGCATCAATGATGGTGATGGGCATTTGGATCTAGATCTTGGAGGTTGATGCTATTTGGATCCAGATCAAGATCTTTGGATTGTACTCTCATGCATCAATATAAAATTTCACATGAAAAGGATCTTCCAGTGGCACCTCCATCAAAAAGAGTTTGCATGTCTCAGCCATTAACTTGTGAATGCATAAGCTTTTTTTCTTCTTTTGTGGACTGTCTTGGATCAAATTATCCCAAGAAATCTAGTACGCAGACTTTTGGTGGTTAGAAGCAAAAACTTTTGAGGCGTGACATTAAATTCACCTTTTTGACTGGGCACGGGAGGGAGCAGCACCAGCTTCTTCGAGTCTCTTCCATGTCTTGTCTCGCTTCTCCTGTGCGTCTTTGGCCTTGTCTTCGTCGTCTACATACTCGTGCTGGCACGACTGGAACAGCTCCGTGTCCATCTCCAGGAACATCTTCCGGACGTTCATGGTGAGGCCGTGCACGGGTTGGCTCCAGTGGCTTCTCACGTTCTTCTCTAGAGCTGGGAAAAGGAGGGGGAGGATGACGTGCCTGAACTGCGTTACCAGGCTCACAATGTGGTCGTTGTTCCAAAGGAAGAGCGCGCGTTCGGCCACCTGCGATCAGCAGAGTGGAGCCGCGGTTGAGAAATCGGGAAGCACCGAGTAGCGCTACTACCTGAAAGTGCTGGCTGTTGATGGAATGATTCAGCTGCTTGAACAGAGGAACCATCATCTCCGCAAACTCCTCCGGCTGGCAGGCGTCCAGTATCTCCTCCAACTCGTTGAGAAACAATACCTCCTTCTGGCTGTTGGTTACTGGCCAGTACCTGAGGAGCCCCTGGATGACTAGCGCCGAGAGCTTGGGGTCCTTCTCCACAAACTGTGACACGCAGTAGGCAAGCTGCTGGTAATACAATGGCAGGCCCCTGGGCTTGTGCAGTGGAATCAAGGCTCGCACCAGGAACGTCTTATGCTCCTCCTTGAGCGGCAGAGCAAAGCCATTGATGATGCTCCCCAGGATCTCCAGCAGCTCGGCAATGCCGTTGTGCTTCTCCGTCTCGTAGATGAACTGGTAAAAGATGTTGTTGACGGCCTTCCTGATGAAGGAGCGGTGGAGCATAAACTTGCCATAGATCCTGTGCATTATAGTCTTCAAGTACTCCCTCTCCCGTGGGTCCTCTGAGTCGAAGAGATCCAGCAGCCGAAGTAGAAACTGCTGGTCGATATACTTGGAGGCCACCTTGGCCTCCACGTCTGCCGACACCACGAAGCGGAGCAGTAGCTCGTAAACCGCCTGGAGGTGAGGCCAGGAGGGCTCCAGTGAGGGCTCCTCGTCTTCGGCCGCGTCCAGCATGCCTCCGGTGGAAGCCCCGGAGCTGTGGTAGGGCGCCAGCGGCAGGGCCCGGAAGATGTTGGCCGCCACCATCTTGACAATGTCGTCGAACACCGCCTCGGACAGCTTGGTGGTGCCTGCTGTAAGGTAGTCCACCAGCTCCAGCAGGGTCTGGCGCTTCACCTCCTTGTCCCGGACGTTCCTGGTGGGCTCGTTGAAGTCGAAGAGTGTGCAGCAGAAGGCGAGCTTCTTGATGAACAGGTTCTGCCTCTCGGATGCCGGCACGTCCCGGAAGGATGGCAGCGCCTCCACATTCAGCCTGATGCTCTTGGAGTGAGCTGCCCGCGAGGAAGATGAGTGGCGCGCTGGCACCGATGAAGAAAGGTTGGAGACGAGGAGTGAGTTGCGGGGCAGCGCGCTGCTGCTGCTAGACCTTGAGCTCGGCCCCTGCATGGCCCGGACGGTGCCGGGCGATGACAAGGAGGGAGAGGAGGTGGATGATCCGCCGCTACCATCTCCACCACCGTAGCCACCAACGTCACCAAATTCTCTGGATGACTTCCGAGGCATTTCTAGTGCTGCTAGTGGGCCACTCGATCATGATGTCTTCGCCATCTCAAGAATCCAAAACTCTGGATGCGCCACCACCAGGCACGCATATGGGGAGGGATTTGACAAACCGGAACACATCAAGCACTGCTAGCAGCAAGAAATGAGCAAGGGCAAGGAGAGGTGCTCACCCATTCTGGTGTCCCAGCCGCCCGCGCTTCCTTACAGCCTCCAAGAACCCTAATCTAGACGGCTTGGACACGTTGGCGGGAATATTAGTCATCGATACATTTAAAAAGGTTACAACACATCAACAGACTCTCTCAGTTGAAGGCGTCCTCCCTATCGCCTTCTACGTGGTCAGCCTCCTCCAGGTTGCTAAATTCCAAAAAGTGCGTCGGCCTGTGGTCCTCGTGGTAGTACTCGCGGGGATTGGCCAGCTTAACGCCATACTTCATCCCGGTCGAGTGCTTGACGCCCATGAAGTTGTAGTTCCATGGCCCATTATCGGGAACCTGCGAGTAGAACGGGCCCCCGTTAGTTGCTCTGCCACTCCACAACAAGACGAAACAACTATCATCTTACCATGTAAAAGCCCAAGAAGCGGTCGCTCAAGAGCATCTGGACCTTCTCGTAATGTGTGGGAAGGTACCCATGGGGATTGCTGCCAGTGTCTTTGTTGGCACGGCCCCACTCGTAGCCAGTCGGGGTGAGCTTGTAAGCCGTCAAGGAGCACGAGCCGGGCGTAAAACTGCAAGTCAATATGATACACTTCTCCCCTTCCCACTGCTTGTTGTTCTCCAAGATCTTGGCATGAGAAGTAACGTCCTGCGAGCAGTCATTCCCATCCGGTTAACAACATCAGTGGAAAGATTGACAAACAAACGGTACCTGTGGAGACAACTGTGGCAACTCGTTGGGTTGGGTGTGTATCCATCCAAGAGGTTCCAAGTCGTTGAGGTAGTCGTGCTCCGGAAGAGCCGCAGGCAAATGAACCTGCTGGTGCGTCCCCCACTGTGGCGGCATTACAATGCAGCGAATCTCCTTCACCTGAGGATTATCAGGTGGGCTCAGGCCGTATAGGTATCCTGCAATCTGCGTCCGCAAGTCGGCGACACATATGAAAGTCTTGAGGACGTTCTTGGGCATGATATACGTGTACCCAGCCTCCTGCGGAACGAAATCGACGTCACAGCCAGCCAAAAAAAGAAGCTCGTGCGCTCACCTTAATGTCGTCCGAGTTTACGTATATATGATTGACGCGGAGATAGAGATTGGTCGCCGATATTGCTCGTACACGCCAATCTGTCTTGGAACCAAAAGCTTGCTGTTCGTAGGGACTGGTAGTGGTGACGATAAGCTCATCACCATGAACATTCGTGGTTCTAGTCGTAACAGCAGTAAGCTGGCTCGCTTCCTTGGCCTGCACAAAATAGAAAAGGCACGGTAAGTCCATAAACCTCTTCAGGGTGTAATGACAACACACCTGCTTCTCAATCTCAGCGATCTGCTGCCGTTGTTGCGAAGGTGGAGTGATCTCGGCACCAAGAATAATGTCTCGAATCTCCGACTGCGTCAATGCAGAAGTATTTACATTGTTTTTCTTGGCATAGTCGGACAATATAAGATCTCTCAGTGCAACCTCGACCTGCACAAAAAGTGTTAGCACCAGCAATCCCCTAAGCCACTGTAAGCCATACCTTCATCCATTGGTCATCCGTCAAGGAAGGCCAAATATGATGGGGTTCTGTAACAATAGTCTTGTCCGGCTTCAAGAGCATTTTGGCCTTTTCGTTGTTCACATGTAATGCCCGGAGGATTAATATCAACCGCGAAAAGGCCGTGTACGAGGATATACTCTTGAGCCAGTCGTCATATATGTTGAAGAGAACCATCTGGGGTTCTGTAGCCTTGAGAATCAGATCGCCGAATTTTTCAATCTTTAAGCAAGCCTGGAAAGGTAACTGCAGCTCGCTCCCCTTGATGACGATGTTGGGGAAATCAAGAAGATGAACTTCCAAAGGATCAAGCATCCCCTTGCGAGTCACGATGATCTGCTTCGGCTGCTCTTCCACAGGTAGTGATCTGACCAGGGCGGCTACTTCTTCCGCTGTTTTCCATTTTGCAAGCTGACCCAGACGCTTTTGCCCAGCCCAGACACTGGTATGAATTACCTGCACAGTAACAGTTTAGAGAGCTTACAGGCCGAACGGATATATTTACCTTCAGAAACAGTTGCCCAGTACGTGGATTGAAGATAAAGATTGCTCCATTGATAGGTTTGGTTGTCAAGTTGCCTTCGAATGTTTTGTGGATGGTAACCCGATACACATTGGTGTCATCGACAAACCAGATGATCTGGTTGCTGAAAAGCTCTCCATAGTTTTGAGACGAGAGGTAAGGCTCTGTAGGCTCCGATGAATACAGCTGCAGACCTTTCCGCACCCGCTCCCGTAGCACGTAAAGAGCAGGATTCGCCTAAGAAAAAGAATAGAATCAGAAATGCTTAGCAAACTGGAGAGTAAACACACCTTCATAATCTTGTTCATAGCTTGAGCAAGAAGTGGCTTAGATCCGGGAAACCAATTTCCAAACGCGGAGTGTAAATTGTAGGCCAAATCGATGCCGATCATGACACCTGCATTGCAAGGCCTTAGATTAAAACACAGTTGAGTCAACAACAATACCTGTTGGGGCTGGATATATGGACATGTTGTCCGTGGTATAGTCAAGGAACTTTGCTCTTGTGTAGCGCTCGATGTCGTGAGAATCATAATCACCCCAACGCAGCTGAACGTCAATCCAGTACTTATTGCTCGTCTTCTGATCGAAATGGTCTTTGCCTTCCGCAACAAGACTTGGCTTGCTCATGGGCCATTTGTACGCCGCAAAGAGGAGGATATCTGCGCAAGAGCTGTTCATCTTGTAGCTCTTTCGAGGATGGATGGTTTCCTTCTGCACGGTCTCAATCTCCAAAGCATCCAACTCTTGGTCGAGGACTTGACAAAGATCCATCACCACACTCTCGTGGATCTTCTGCCACAGATGAGCTCTGAAGATTTGAATGAGGGAGATCTTCAAGGTTGGAATCTTGCCGTGCATGAAAATGCCTGTCAGATCGAGCTGAACCTGGAAGCCGACGTAAACGTTTGCCCGGTTGATAGTAGGAGACCACCATAAAGTGAAGCGGCGATTCGGAATCTGGTTTAACCCGGACCGTTGAGCGTTGGTCAGCTTCTTGTACTTCATAGATTCCTCGAAGCCTGACGCCTTCTCCCAGAAAAGACCCTCCCACGTCGGAAAGTACGTCCCTTTGAAAAGTGTGTGCTCCAATATTCCTTCTACACCTCCCAGGGCCTGAATCACATCCGTCCGGTAGTTGTTCAAGTTCCAGAGCTTGCCGTCATGCCGCTGGTGAGTCCACCAGAAAGGATTCTGCTTGAGAACCTGATACTGCTTGAAATCTGTCCGAACACGCCATCCCTTGTCATATGCAAGCGTATGTCGATCCTTTTGAAACAATGTGTTGATACGTGGAATACCGCGGTCCCAAGAGTCCTCCAAATCCTCCAGCGTAAGCCTCCTGTTTTGCGCTTGAGCTTCTTGCCTCTTCAGTGCATATTCGGCCCAAACCCGCTGCGAATCGATAAATTCACTCTCCCAAGGTTGAATGTACCGATACAAGTTCGGAATAAGCTGTTCGTCTTCGTGGCTCATACCACTCCGGAAATGCGTTATTCCCACGTCCGTCTGCTGACTATAACGCAAGTCACTCTGCGGTATGAGTATATGCCCCATTGAAAGCATGCCCAGGCCTCCTATTTCCTTTGGAGTATAAAAAATGACAGGAGGGAACCTGAAACACAAGGAAAACAAGACTGAGAAACATAAAGTGCAAAATAACATGTTCAACTTACCGGCTAGGCATTTTTGAATTTAAGCCGATCTTGATTCGGGTTTGAATCTTATTCTCACATTTCACCAGCAGATCAAGTAATTCCTGAGTATGGACAGTAGCCTCCCGAAAGTATGTCATCAATCCTGAAACAATGATGGTTATAATAAAAACGTAACAGAAGCAGTGAGTAGCATACCGATCAAGGCGGTGTTCCATTTGTTGACAATTTTGGTGAACGTTGTCGATCCTGAAGACATAAGAATCTGACGGACTCGGTTCTCAAAGACTTTCATATGCTCGTCGTCCACCCGAAGGTAAGCCATAGCCGTACGCTCTTTCGTCTGCTCGTTTTGTAGATTCCAGACACCATCCTTACTACCAAAAGCTTCCTGAGACATGCGGCATTTTGGAAGAATTCGAACCTCAAAGCCACACCTATAAAAGGTGAAAAAATCTCAGCGACAAACAAAGAGAAGGAGAAAACTTCTTACATGCTGAAGAGCAGATTAGGATTGTCCTTGCTGTACACGGAGACGAAGCTGTTTTCCCATTCCAGCGTAGTAATGCTTCGAGGCAATCTGTTTTTAATATCCCAGAAGACACTTCGTCCAAGATTTACTGTGTAGCAAAAAGTCAGACGACAGACGAACAAAGAAAGTAAGCTTACCATCATGCTTCATAAGCCGCATTCGAGCATCTCTTGGCCAGCATTTCTTGTTGTTGTACCCGACAATGTTTTCATTGTTAGGATCCGGGTGCTCGGTCAGATATCTCTGGATCAAGTCTCTGGCTTCCTCGTGCGTAAAACGGAAAAGCATGTGCACTTTGTCGATGTATCGCGAATATAAACGAATAGGATGGCGTGTTTCAACTTTCACGTCCCAGAACGTCATAAACTCGTTTGGCATCTGTGGCGGTCCAGCAATTTCACTCGCCCGAGTAAGACCCAGCACTAGGAGATCCAAAACAAGACCATAGTACTGGACCACAAACGACGCAAACTGTAGACCACGGATTAGTCCATAAGAATTCGTGTGGCTCATGTCCTTGTAAGAAAGCACGACGTTGTTCTTCGCAGTCACATAATCGGCTATATTGTGATCAAGAACCAGACGCAATAACCTGTCACGGACTGGTAAATAAATCATGATAAGGAAAACGAAGCAGACGTTACCTGTTCAGCATTGTCAAATCGATTTTGTCAAACAGCTTTTCGAACTTCGTTTGAAGCATAACAACACATTGCCCCTCGTTTGTATCCCAAATATCTTGCAGGTTGTTGATGCCTTGGCACCATTTGTAAACGAGAAGTGGAGGCGGCTCTGAATCAGCGGGCTTGATCCAGTTGGGAAACAGGTGACGTTTGTCGCCCTCATACCATAGATATTGGTCGAGGTAAGCATCTGTAATTTTCTCCAGAGGCTCGATCTCATAGACGGGTATGAGATGACTGTAGAGATCCATAAATTCGATACCCACCTACACCACGGTACTAATCAGCACAGTTAAGAAAAAGAATACGCACCTCCTTAAATGCACGCTGAGTTAGCAAGTGCCTCTTGATCCGAGATAGTGCTTCATGCGGATTATCGTAAGCCTGTAAATAAAAAGATTTGAGTAAGAAAATCCCAAGTTATTGACAGTCGCGAACCTGCTCAATCAAGCCGAGCTCCTCCCTTTGTTGTTGATTCAATCTAACAGCAACACTGTACGACTCTTTTAGCCGTTCGAGAGCCAGGATTAAGAGCTTGGTGTCATGCTTATAAGAAAGGGGAGGAAACGGGATGGGAGAAAACTTTCTTGACTCGAGCCAGTGGACAGTCGTCGTATAAATCGCAACAGCTTCTTCAGGCGTCACGTAAGGTCCGTCTTTCAAATAATTGTGTTGACGCTCCTGGAAGACACTAGCGGTTAAGAAAGAAACCACAACATGATCAATGGTAACGCACCTGCTCTGCTTTTAGCCATAACCGTGTCAGTCGTCCGAGATTCTTCCGACAGACTGTCTTGTCTACAGTCGCGCCCCGTCTGATACGTTCTCGATTGTAGTGGGCAACGTTGGTCCACCAATCGGCTTTTGACTTCACATAACGCAGGATCATGTTTTCTATGGGAACGGGCAAGCCAGGAACCTGTTTAAAGTATTAGCAGTCACTACCATGAACATATTAGAATTATCCAGTATACCTTCCACGGAATATTAGCTTTCCAGCAGCGCCATGCTTCGCTCAAGTGCTGAAGAATGGTTCGAGCCTTGTTCTGCTTTATTCCCTCTGTGTCGAACAAAGAATTAGTTACACAATGATGCTTCCAAAGAGATAAAGTGGTAGTACCTGGCATAGCATCTAGAACGTCGTGCATCACTGCAGCCCGGAGCTCAAGATCGAAGTGGCTTTCAACACGTTGCTTGGTGACAGTTTTTGCGATGCCTTTGGAATGTCTTCCTTCGAACTGACGAGCAAGCAAGTTACCGAGCCATCGCTCCAAAAGCGGCACCACACCGCGGAGGAAAAACAACCAAACCCTCCACATAGGCGCCCAGAAGCCACAACCAGGACCCTTGCCAACCGGTCCGGTATTGAAGCGGTAGTAGATGAGATGCTTCAAATCCTTGCACATCCTGATCTGACGCATGAGCCTGTACTTGTAACGGTACATGCCCGTGAGCTGCCCAACGTGCGAGAATGTGTACTGCAATCCATCGGCAAGCTGGAAGGCATCGACGTTGCCCAGCCTAAACTGTATATTCGCGTCGACGACGAGCTTTGTCAACCGTAGTATCTCACGGCAAAGGTGGAAGGCATTGCCAAAGCGGGACTTCTTTCGCTCTTTAGTCGTCAGCGTTTTCACGGGCTTAAGATTGAAGTTGTAGTCAAGATGCAGATAGTTGAGGTTCTTGCGATGGATCAGCAAATTGAGCATGTTGTAGCCTTGACGACAGACTTGCAGTCCAGCTTCGGCCCAGTCCAACTCTGTCGTCTGGAAAAATTTTGTAGCACGTAAAGAGCGAAACAGGTACTTCTTCTTCTGCCCTTTAGGAGCCCGGTGATGGAGCTCGTTCAAAACATAGCACTTGAGAAGCTTCTGGTAGCTGACCCTGACCTTGACAGGGTATGTTGGTGGACTACAAGAACAAACAGTCCAGTTATTAACCACGAGCAGAGGAAGTCCACCATACGTACCAGTGCTCTTTGTACCAGTCGGAAACAAGGGGAACGTCTTCGGCACGACGCGTCCTACCAGACCGCATGTTGAAGGGCCGAGGCGCGAAAAGTAGTGCAATTCCCGCAGCAGTAGTGTCGGTGTAGATTTTTGTCGTGGGCAATAGAGGTTCAACACCTTCTGGAAGTTCAAAATCGTCCTCTTCCTCGCTCTCCTCTACAACTGGCTTCTTCTCCCTCCGGTCCATCTTATAAAAGGGTATCGGATGTATCAAGGGGTCGTAGTAGAATGCAGGAAGGTCGGGATCCTCTGTCTTGATGTACATCACCATGGGCGTGTGATATACACCAAGCTTCACTTTTCGAGGCCTGTTGTTGTATAGGTGAGGGAAAGCTATTCGATATTCGGTTCTCAGCGGAGACCGAATAATGAGTTTGTTAATGTCGTTAAACTCGTTCCAGTCCTCATCACCTTTTTCCATGTCACGGTAAAGCGGCTCAAACTTGGGACCCCCTGACAGCACCAAGGGTGAGACGAAATCCAATTTGAGGGCAAGACGTTTTACCTGGTATGCACATGTTCAGAGCTTTCGCAGTGAAGAAGGATTCCATGTCGAAGAGATAGAAATAATTCCTGTCGATCAAATCCGATAGCAACTGCCCGGCCAGCCTATGGAGTGTGGCCATAATGGGTAACGACAGTTGCCACCGACGGTAGCTGGGGCCGTTGATCAGCTTTGTCTTGACGAGCGGCTTGTGGTCGTAGAACCACCTGTAGACGGCAGCGTCTTCCTCAGGATCAAGTTCGAGCTGAATGGGTTCCAGCGGGTCCACGTCGAGAAGATTATCAGCGTAATCAAGCGGAGGCTCCTCGTCATCGAAAGGAGGGAAACGCATTCGCTTGAAATGTCTCCTGTCCCTCTTCTCGCGCCTCATCATGATCCACATAGTACCCCACTGCAACCAGCAGTGTCAAAAGCATGCACCACAAACTCTTGTCGTGGTTACCTGAGCTAAGTAGATAGGCTCTACAACCCACGGGATCTCGTCCACGAATGTGATGGCACCGGTTATGTGATACAGGACCTTTACATCGCGGACCTGGTGGTTTTGTTCAAACAAGAGATATCAGTCCGAGAAAGCGGAAGAGGACACGAAAACCACGTACCTGTTCCCAGGGCATGGGCATGTTTTCGAGGAGCTTGTAGACGGCATGAGGCACGAATTTGAGCGCACCCAAGTAGACCCGCTTGTCGTGGCGATACTTTTTGGAAGACATATCCCCATGGTCCCTGTTGAAAGCGCGAGAAACAATAAGAAACAATAGAAACCAATCCTCTCTATCGGGTGTGGCTACTCACTTGATAATCTTCCTCACGTGTTCCGGCGGCATGTCCTCCTTCTGGATCTCCACAAACCCAAACCTCCGCTTCTCGCCGTAGCGCTTGTTGTTGAGCTGCATCCATTTCCTGGCCTTCTCGTCCAGCTGCTTCTCCAGGTCGGCGGGCGTGGGAGTCTCGGGTATGCCGGGCGGCGGCAAGAACCCCTGCTGTGGAGGCGGCATTGCCGACGGTGGTGCGATACCCGGCGGCGCCAAGGGCAGAGCAGCCATACCTTGTGCCGCCGCCGCCGCCGCTGCCGAGGGAGGCACGCCGGGCGGCCCCCCCTGCATCATCGCTTGCTCGATTGCTTGCCGCTGCTAGCAGCGCCCAGCTAGCTCAATCCCAATCCCTAGGTAAAGTGGCACCAAGAAAACGAAAACCCTAGCTCGTGGTATTTACAAATTTTAAGTTTTACATGGTAATAAGAGAGAGAGAGAGAAGCGAGCTAAGGCTATGGCGGTGCCCAAAGATTTGCCGCTGCTCTAGCGCAGATGGGCGCCGCAGCGCGTGCACACGGTGTCGTGGGAAGAGTAGCAGCACACGGGGATGAAGCAGCACTTGAATGTGCTGCGCACTTTGACATTGCTGGCTTGCGATCCACACACGGGGCACATTCCACTCGCGGGGGTCGCCGATTTCACCTTGCGGCTCTCGCCACAGATCAATGGCAAGAAGAAAAACATCCTGTTGCTGGACTGTTGCCCCGATCGATCCTCTCCTCTCCTGCTAGGCTAGCTGCTACGAGCTTGAGATCTCGAATTTGAGCGCTTGCCACTTACAGTGTTCTAGATGCCTGGATGATCGCTTGGTTTGCCCTGTCTATGGCGATGGGCATCTATATAAAAAGTGATCGTGTACGTGTCGGTACGGCCCAGCACCACGCGGCTTACCCACAAAAGCACAAGGAAAGTCCTGGCTTGCGCGTTGCGCGTCGTGTACGAACACGAGGGGGATATTCCCGCCGTACGGAGGGGGTTTATCTATCCGCAATAGAGATGGCTATGGCGATGCCAATGCCGGTGGCCGTGGCGGCGGTGGCGCGAAGGGTCCCCGTTGTGGCGGCTCCATGGTCCACAAGGTTAGCGCTTCTGCTCACACCTCTTCTAGCATTGCGTGGAAGCCGCGAGTGATGATGTTTGAGGCAGGCACGCGAGCCCGCAATGCTTGTTCCAGAGCACGCCCGCGCTGAGATTCAGATTCACATCATCCCCCAGCGCTCCCAGCTCCACAGCAGCAGCGGCAGCAGCAGCATCCGATCCAACAGCCGTGCCCCAGCTAGAGGAAGAACAAGGAGCACCACAGTTGGAAGCCTCGCCCGCAGCCTCCAATCCCATCGCGGCGTTGAGGTCCGAGGCGGAGATCCTCAAGCGGAAGAAGAAGAGGATGGAGCTCCGGAGGAAGAGGCTCAAGCGGAAGAGGATGCTGCGCAAGAAAGGGCGGTGGCCACCCTCCAAAGTGAAGAAGAACAAGAATGTGTAACACCCAAGCGAGCTTTCTTACAAGCTTTTGAGGCTCCCCCATTGGTTCAAGCTCAAGCATTGCTCGGTACCGCTTTCAATACGGAGAAGATATCTATACGTGTTTAGTTGGCCGTCGTGCATGCATGGGGATCTCCGGCTTGGATGGAGCACGTCTTTGACTTGGTTGACGAGACCAGATTCTTGATCGCATCGGAAACTTCTTGAGGGACATCCTCCTGAGATATGCGAACTTGTTAGTAACAACGAGAGGACGCTAGAAAAAATGGTGACAGACACACACCTGAGGCCATCGGCTGCCGGTGTGACACCGAAACAAAGATCCCGGCGCCAGCATCTGTGAAGCCCGCTCTCCTTCCGTTTTCCACTGCTCGGACCAGCCGCAAGCCCACAAGAGCTGCATTGCGATATCGGCACCACGCCAAGGTGTGACGCTCGAGTTGGCCATCCTCGCCATCTCCAGCAGCGCGGCTCTGCCATTCCCGCGCCGGAGCAAGAACGCGTGAGCCCGGGCGACGTCCACTGGCAGCGTCGGCATGCAGCACCGCCTCACGAGCCACGCGTAGGCGAGCGTGGAGCGGAGCAACGCAGATCCCACTCCCGGGCTGCCCAGCAACAAGACGGGCAGCGCCGGCCTCGCCGGAGACGAATCCAGAATGGTGACGCTGCGCACTCTCATGCTCGAGGCAGCCGTAGCAACGGAGTAAGCTCTCGCCACCTCTGAGGCCGTGTCATGGGCAACCAGATGGAGATCCAGATCTTGGATCGGGAGGAGAGAGCGGAGGAGCTGGGCGAGAGCCTGTGCCTGCTCTTGAGTGTCTCCTCCCACGGGCCACTTGACAATCTCAACCTTCTCGGCGGGCATATCGCGAGTGGCGGCAGCTGGAAGAGCACCCGTCTCGAACATCTGCTCCAACCTCCACAGGAATCCCTTGTCCGCGATCTCCTTCACCACCGCCCGAGCGGCGGCCGCCAGCCACTCCAATCCCCCGAGCTCGCGCTTCCATTCCTCGAGCGTGAACTTGTCCGACAGCCCGGACCCTGGAAGATCGAGGGCGACGACGCGAAACCCCGCCGCCGCCAGCAATGGCTGCACTTTCCTGTAGATGAAAGAGCTGCTACCCATCCCGTGGAGCAACACCACCACCGGTGCTCCATCGCCCAGCTCTTGAGCTTGATCCGGGTCCGACGTGGTCGCGAATACTCTCACCGTCCTCCACCCGACCTCCACCTTGACAAACTTGCCACCCAGGAAATGCTGGCGCACCACAGCCGGCATTGCAAGCGGCCCTTCTTCGTCATCCTTGACAAGCGCACTCACCATCACGGCCAGAATCGCGACTACCATTCCAATCACTAGCACCAGTTTCTTCTTCACTGGTGGTGTTTGCTGGAGCGGTGGTGGTGGCTGCTGCGGTGGTGGCGGTGGCGGAGTAGCAGGGTCGCCTCCATCACTCATCTCGCTTTGGAGGCTTTCTAAAAACCAATGCAACTGAACTCTACCTAGGGTTCCAGTGTGGTGGGGTTTTGAGCCGGGGCTATGAGGGGAAGCGGGATCTTTCAGCGAGCTCTGCAGTATGTTGTAAATGAGCTGATTGTAGAGCGTCTGTCGAACAGGTAGCGCAGAGGAAATGGATAGACGAGCATCACTTTATTCTTCGCCTTTTCTTCTATTTGGCAGTGTTAAGTTCCAGCGTTTTGCAGTTCGATCGTCGAAAGCTATTGAGGACCTCGCCAACAAAGGTATTTGTGTTTGTTTTCCTTGAAACAAGAAAAAGAAGAAGAGATTTCTATGCTATTGACAGGAGTCCAAAAAAAAGAGGAGCTGGCTGAGCAGCTACGAAACATCAAGGATGAGGTTTCTTTTGTTCTTCATTCAGTTTCAATTCCAAAGACATGGGTACATTCCTTTTTGCTTGCAGGTAGGTAGAAGCTTTAAGGACAAATGAGAGTTTAGGGCTCTCTTTTTCCTTTGGTATGAGCTGGGTTATGGACGAGCGTTCTACGTCCTCTCGTCATCGCAAGTCCCACAGGTACAGCCATGGTGATGGGCGGCACCATCCTTACTCTCACCACCATTCCAGCAGCAGTGGCGGCGGTAGCAGGAGGCGGCATCGAAGCCCAAGCCCCAGCAAACCCTTGGCGACTTCTCTTCTTCAACTGGAGGAACAACTCACTACTGCTCAAGCTCAAGCTCCTGCTACTACTTCGCAAGAGCGTGCTGCTTCAGTAAGTTGTAGTGATGGAGAAGTAGCAGCGGTGGTAACGCTAGAAGTAGCAGATCTGGAGGAGGAAGTGGTGAATGAGGAGGCTGAGATGAGCGAGGTGAAAGTGGTGGACGTGGCGGAGACGAGCGAGGCTGGTTTAGCGAAGCTGGATGATGACGGCGATCTGGAGCAGGGCGTGCCGCACACCCCCGAGGTCCAGGACGTCAAGTGCTCGTCGCCCTGCGGCAAGTGCCGGATCGTGGACGAGTTTGAGAAGCTGGGGCGGCTCGGGGAGGGCGCCTACGGTGTGGTGTACAAGGCTCGCGACAAGCGCACCGAGGAGATTGTGGCGCTCAAGAAGATCAAGATGCACAACCAGGAGACGGAGGGATTCCCGGTCACATCGCTGCGCGAGATCAACCTGCTCATATCGCTGCGCCACCCGGCCATCGTGGACGTGCGCGAGGTGGTGATCGGCAAGGACATGGACAGCGTCTTCATGGTGATGGAGTACATCGAGCGGAACCTCAAGGACGTGATGGCCGCGCTGCCGCAGCCGTGGGAGCACGCGGTGGTGAAGCATATGATGCAGCAGCTGCTGGACGCGGTGGCCTACCTCCACGCAAACTGGGTGCTCCACCGCGACCTCAAGCCGTCCAACATCCTAGTCTCGGGTGGCGAGCTCAAGATCTGCGACTTCGGCATGGCCCGCCGCTACGACAGCCCCATCAAGGCCTACACGCACAAGGTGGTGACGATGTGGTACCGCGCGCCCGAGCTGCTGGCCAGCACCCAGGAGGAGCAGTACCACTACACCGCGGCGGTGGACGTGTGGTCGCTCGGCTGCATCATGGCGGAGCTCATCCTCAACGAGACGCTCTTCCAGGGCACCTCGGAGATCGACCAGCTGCGCCGGATCAAGAAGATGGTGTGGACGGCGCAGCTGGAGAAGCCGGGCTTCATCTTCCCGGCACACAAGCTCAGCGCTCTCCGGGACCGGATACTCTACCCGGCTGCGCAGGCGGGGAGGCCCATGCTATCGGAGAAGGGGCTGGATCTCCTGGCCCAGCTTCTGGCCTACGACCCGGACAAGAGGATAAGCGCGAGCGCGGCACTGGCGCATCCTTGGTTCCAGGAGCCACCGCTGCCTACGCCGCCGCCACCATTACCAGCACCACCACTGGCAGCAACAATGCCGTTACAATGAAACGGTTTGGATTTACAAGGGTTTGTGGCTCTCGCGATTGTCATGCGTCGCAGGGGAGCGCGGCTCAACCTCAAGCCCGAG
Source organism: Selaginella moellendorffii (assembly GCF_000143415.4). NCBI lineage: Eukaryota > Viridiplantae > Streptophyta > Lycopodiopsida > Selaginellales > Selaginellaceae > Selaginella > Selaginella moellendorffii. The sequence continues at coordinate 1,755,439 of NW_003314283.1, read as the reverse complement.
TTCCTCACCGCGTTTCACGGGGACCTCATCGACATTCTCTTGGAGGGGCTTGAGAAGCCGAGCCGGAGGGCCGAGGCACTCACCAAGTCCAGAGGTGTGCAGACTGCGCCACCTCTCGATCTTGCCAAGGCCAAAACCAAGGCTGGGATTAGCAACGCCGCCACCACCACCACTACCGCCGCTGCCACGGCCAGGAAAGAGTTGCTGGCGAAGAGAGACAGGATCTTGCAATGCACGGGTGTCCAGCTTGACGCCGAGCTTGCCTTGCAAGGCTTGAAGAAGCCCAAGACCGTTCTTGAGGTTCCTCGGCTAGCTTTAACGTCCAAACCAAAGCCAAACATTCCAGCAACACCACCACCAGCAACGACATCACGAGATCCAGTAACACCACCAACAACTAGAACAGCACGAGATCGGCCAGGCAACCACAAGCATATGACACTCGAGATGGATTTCGAGTCTGCGAGCGCGACACTAAGCGGGAGGCTGGTGTACAAGAACAAGCTCCCCGATGGGATGGGAGCGCAGGGATCAAGCGCTAGTGAGGACGATGCAAAGGCGCTATCCATGGAACTGGCCAGCTCTCTAGAGAGGGTCCTGACCAAGCTCACCAAAGTGGAGGGATCGTGTTGTCAGACAAAGGTGTCCATCTACATGGGTGACAAGAATCCACACGACGCCGGCAAGACTATGCCCAGGAGATCATCACTGCCCGCGGCCACGCAAAAGCAGCATGACGGGATCAAACGCAGTGCCAGGCCGCAAAGATCCGCGCCACAGCTGGGCTTTCGAAAGACAATGCTGGTGGGAAGTTGACAAACAGATTCTTCTCTCCTCCATACTCTTTCTTTTGTTTTTCTAGCACACTGTCCACAAAAGAAGCAGTCAAATAGAAGGGAGTTCATTGATCCTTTCAGAACACCCGAGCCTCGTTCTTGAGCTTGTCCAGGAGTTCATCCACGGAGGCGACCATGACACCGGCCTTTCGCTTGGGTGGCTCAGTCACCTCTAGCACTTCCAAGTCAGAGCCAATGACAACGTTGAGCTCCTCCGGCGTCACTCTCTGGATGCTCTTCTTCTTAGCCTTCATGATGTTGGGCAGGGTCGCATAGCGCGGGGTGTTCAATCTCAAGTCGGCCCTGCCACGAACGAATCAGTCGTCAAGCACACTCACACACGAAGGGAAAACGCGACTACGTTACGACTGCTGGGAGTTGCAACTGGATCGTCTCGATTCCTCCGTCCACTTCCCTCTCCACGCAAACACTCTCCTTGTCATCACTTATTGAAACCTTTGCAAATCGATCATGGTAACTGTGAGAGAAAAAGAGAACTTCCAAAAACACTGGATACCTTGGATGCGAATGTGGCTTGTGGCCATCCCAAGAGCCCGGCTACCATCTGTCCAGTTTGATTACAATCATCATCTATCGCCTTCAAAGAAGAACAAAGTTATAGTTCCAATCAAGGATGCAAAGAAAAGAAAAACGAAGAACCTGCTTGCCCAGGAGGAGAAGACGAGGCTGCTCGGACGACACCAGCGCTTGGAGCAGCTTGGCGACTGCCAAAGGAAATAAGGAGGAGGAATCCTGGGTGATGACATGAAGGCCGCGATCAGCACCCATTGCCAAGCCAGTACGGATAGTCTCCACGCACTGCTCGCCTCCCATGCTCACCACCACCACCTCCGACGCTCTGCCTGCTTCCTTGATCCGCAGTGCCTCCTCCACAGCAATCTCACAAAACGGATTCATCGACATCTTTGTGTTCGAGGTCTCCACTCCACTCTGCGCTGCAAAAATCATCCATCAGTCGACACTTCCGGCAGCAAATCCAGCGTACCTTGTCCGCCTTGATTCGAACCTTGACAGCATAATCCACGACCCGCTTCACTGCCACCATCACCTTCATCTTGGAAGAAGCCGAAAGAAAGAATGCCCTATGCCCTTAATAAACTTGAGATAAATTCACGAGGAACAGACCTTCCTGGACTCCTCGTTTGTCGTTTTAAGTTAGCTACTTACAGTGCTTGGACTTGTTGGAAGCAAGTCGATATAAAAATCTCATCTTCTTCTACTCCGCTGGTTATAATAGCTATTCGGCCTTCTTGGAGAAGCGGTTCTCTCTCTCGAGCTTGCTCGGTTGGTTGACGATGGTGCCGGAGGTGGCCTCAACGCATCACCGTTCCTTGTTCGCTTCGTTAGCCTGGCCAAGCCTCAAGCACTTAGAAGTCAAGAATTTGCTGCCCATGGAAGGAAGCATTACCTTGCCGGTGGTGGACTATACCGCTTTTTGTGTGTGTTTGTGTGTGTACTCCTTTTTGGAGCCGCCACTGCTCTTAAAGCCTGCGCTGCAGCCTGTAGAGGAGCTTAAGCCCGAGAAAATGCATTGAAGTTTGTTTCTACCTCGTGTCTCGCGGACTCCCAATCAGGCCCGCTGCCTTTCCCCAAAACTTCCCCGGCAACTTCCACCTAGAAACACAACCTTGTTTCATCAATCCAGCTTTTTGTCAAAACCGCTCACTCACCTCGCAGATGTAAATCCCCTTGGAAAAATCTCGCTCCAGGTATTCAACCTTGGATCCTTCGATTTTGCACTACTCAAACAAAAGAAAAAAGTATAAAGCTAAAAGAGAGAAAACAACGAACTTGGTCATGAAATCCAAAGATTTTTGTCCTACCATGTCTCTCAGTGCGGCAACCGCGTTGAAGCTTGGAGCCTTCTTCTCATGGTTTCCTTTCGGCGTGGAATGCGAAGCGTTGGCATTGCCTACGTCCTCATCCTGCCGTAATAAGTCGCTTGACTCTGCCACATTCAAAGGATACCAGCTCAAAACCGCACTGGCAAAACATCAAACTTACTTGTCAAGTACTTAAAAGCATCCTCAGCTGCCCGAGTCTTGGCTTCCTTGTTTGTTTTTCCCTCACCACCACCAATCCTAATTCCATCGCAAAACACCTACAGGAAGAACCAGAGTGCTTGACACTTCGAGAATTGAGAAACCAGCAGACAACAACTTACCTCAGCAGAGAATTGTAGTGCTTGAGCTGGCCGAATAGAACACCGGAATTCAACCTGAGACAGCCAGTTTAAAACAAGTTGAAGGCAAGAAACGACAACACATACTTGCGTTTTAGATTTGTCACCAAAGTCCCTGAGCGCTACAAGGAGATCTGAAAGATCTAATGCTTTGGCAATAATAGTTAGCCTCTCTAAATCTGAAAATCCATGCGTCAGCTATAACCAGGAAGAACGGTGCAAAAACAACCTTTTAAGACTGCTAGGTCATTGCCATTTGCATGCTCCTGCAACAAATAGAGTATTGTTCGTATCCGTCTCAACCATAAGAAAAAGAGAATGACATACCTGTTGCTGACATTTTCCACTAGTTTTTGCTTCACATGATTTGTTTGATGGTGAATCCGGCTGCGCTTGTTCCTCGTCCTCCGCTTCCAGCCAGCCACCGGCTGCTGGAGCTAACTCTCCATTTTGGTGTGCGTGGCCATTTTGCAGATCCTACAAATCAAACAAACACGCAGCAACAATTACAACTTCAAGCGTTGTTTCACACCAAGATTTACCTTGCGTGACAAGGCCATCGCGACCTCTGGTCCCGTGATACCATCGGGGAAATATTTCGGTACACAGTTGTTGTTCTCTGGGATCACGTTTTCAATCTGCATGGAGTGCTAGTGTTTAAACTCGAAACCGGAGGGAAAATGTAAGTGTCGCTCACCTCGATAGTGAAGTAATTCGCAGCGGAAGGAGGGTCTGGCAGCGTCAAGCCGTTTGTATCAAAATTAACTTGAGAAAGCTTTTGCGGGAGGACTTCGTCAAAGTACCTATGTTTCAATTTGGATTAGCCACAACAGCCTTCTTCGCAAAACGCCACTTACTTGAAGAAACCAGCCCGGACATTCGATGCGACATTTCGTGCGATCCACAAAACTGGAAGCGGGGCACTAGCCTGCATGGCAGAGAGAGAGAGAGAGAAAAAAGGACATGTAAACATAGATCGATCGGAAAAAAATCCGTGATCCAACCTCCGCTTGTGGTGCATAGTAAGGAGAAAATGCAGGAACAGTATGAACATGAGGCTGATCCTTGTCCTCCCAAACTTCGGGACGATCATCAATCACCATGGCCATCCTGGGATGGCAATGCAGCTGCTCAAACATGCTTGATAAAGATTTCTTCGAGCCTATACAAGAAAAAAAGTGGTCAAGAAACTTGTAAGAAGGACAAGACAAACAAAGAACTCTGATTCACCTGCTTTGACACAAACCAGTCTTCGCTGGAGCTCTGTGGATTCAATGAGACGCGCCCCTGGATCGAGTAATCTCCACATTTCCATTGCGTAGTCTCGTTCCGACATGGTACAAATGTAGACTTGAAAGCGCTTGCGATCTTTTGCCACCAAGTGGTTTCGCAGCTCTTCCCATGCCGGCCTCATCCTCACCAAAACGCTCGTATCTCTCACCTGGATCAAGCCAAAGAACAAAAGAAAGTGAGAACGAGTTTCCGGATGGTTTCTAGCTGACGGCAGGGTTGACGCGGGTGAGAATGATGTTGCGCTCCGGAATTCGAATCACTGGTCTCATCACCTCCTCCTCAAGCTGCGCCGTGATGATCCTCCCGTTGTCCACGATCACGCAGTCGCTATCCACAAACTGCTTGAGCAGCGCACGGTCGTCCGAGTAGCGCTTGAGCTCGGCGGTGAGGCATGCGAGCTTCTGCGCGTCCATGCCTTTGTTGGGCAGCGGGATGCGCTGCTTGTCGATCTGGGCCTTGAGCGCGTCCATCCGGTCCTCGAAGGAGCGCATCGTGTTGGCCAGTATGAGCGTCTCGTCCAGATCCAGAACCATGGCCAGGCACCTTGTGCTGAGCATGGCGAGGCAGGACGCGTAGAGGCCCCGCGGGAGCACGAACGCCCAGAAGAAGCAACCATCCTCCTTTTGCTCCCCATTGCTGCTCGTCTCGCTCTTCACGGCCACCAGGAGCAATTCCACGTTTCCATCCATGGGTACCACAGCCGCCTGCGCCACACGAGAGCGATAGAGAGAATTAGGACCACCATCTCGCGAGCTGGGAAGCAAAAGGGAAAGGAGAAAATGCCACGAATCTTCTCCAAGATTCGAGGGAAGAGTGAATTGACGCGCTCCCTTTGTGATTGCCGCTGGGAGGGATGGATTGAGATCAAGTTGTGTCAACGAAAGGATGGAGGATTGGAGGATGGAAGTTTCAAACAAAACAAAGCGACCAAACAAGAGAGAGAGGGAGATTGGCGCGCAAAGTCTTTGCGTTTGATCTTTTACTACCTTTGCTTCCTCGATGCAAGTCTTGTAGAGATGGCGCAGTGGGCTCGACGATCGAGCTCCATCTCCGTCCAATTGCCGTGGCGATGTCGATGGTGGTGGTGGTGGCGATGAGGAAGAAGTCTTGTGCCGATCATCCAGCTTCAACCACACCGGATCCATGGACACCGTATGGATCACCACCAGAGGATGGCATCGCTCGCTGGGCGGCGAGAGGGCGGCGACGCGAATGCCCGATCCCAGCGCCGATCGAGCAACCTCCACACTCCCGCTCGTCGTCGCGGCCGTGATGGTCGTCGCCGCGCTGACCAGCGTTGACGTCGTCGCCGTCGCCGTCGCTGTCGTCATCGCTTGCGGCTGCGACTGCGACTCCGCCAGGAGTGGTGGCGATGACGATGACGACGAATGCGGCGGCGGCCTGGGGCGGAGGAGGAGCGGCGGAGGAAGTGGCGACTGTGCTCGCACCCTCACTTCGCCGATGTGATCTTGACCCATGTACACCGCTGCCACAAACCCTAAGCCTCCATCGCCTTCGCCCGCCGCTGGAAACCCTTGCGATGATTCCTCCATCGATCGCTCGTAGCTCGGTTCGCTCGCTGCGCCGGCCGCGAGATTGGAGGATCTTCGTCGTCGTCCTCGTCCTCTTCGTCAAGATTGTTGGCTGGATCGAGGATGTTCAAGTCTCCAGGAGGCCGCATTCTCTTTGTTGGCCATCGCCATCGCCATCGCCATAGCCGCCCGGGGCGCCATGGCTTCCTCCTCCTCCCTGGCACAGCAAACACCCAAAATGATATTTTAGGGCTCCTCCACACGGGGGTTATAAACCCCCGTTAGCGGGTGTATGACATGGCGGGCGGGAGAATGTAGCTTGGAAGCTTTATAAATTTCTATCCACTCTTCCCACATCCATGGCTCTCGCCGCTCCTCCAGCGCCGCCACCACCGCTACCGCCGCAACTGGATGAATTGGACTCGGCGGCGCTGGGGAATCTCCTCCGCCAGTGCGCCGCCGACAGGGCCCTCACCGCCGGGAAGCTCCTCCACGCCCACATCCTCAAGAACACGAGCCGCTTCCATCGCCAGCCCTACCTCTACAATCTCCTCGTCCAGATGTACGCCAAATGCGGCTGCCTGGAGGATGCGGTGGCGGTCTTCGATCTCATCCAGCCCAAGAACAATCACTCGTGGAACATCCTCATGGCGGCATTTGCCCTCAACGGGCATCCCCGAGAGGCCCTCGACATCTTCCACCGCGTGGGAGCTGCCATGGACGGCGACGCGGGCAAGATCGCCATCGTCAACGCCCTGGGCGCGCTCCACTCGCGATCGCCGGAGGAATTGGAGGCCGGGCGAGAGATCCACGGGCGGATCGTGGCCAAGGAGCTCCAGGGCGATGGCGTGGTGGCAACGGCGCTGCTCAGCATGTATGGGCGCTGCGGCGAAGGAATCGACGATGCGTGGAGCGTGTTCGATGCGATCCAGCGCCACCCGGATCAGGACCACCGATCGGTAGTGCCGTGGAACGCAATGCTGGCGGCGCTGGCGCAGCGGGGCTATGGGGGCGACGTGGTGGCACTCTTCCGGAGAATGGACGTGGAGGGCGTGGAACCCAACGCGATCACGCTGGCGACGCTGGCGGAGGCGGTGAGCGATGTGGCGCTGGCGGCGCAGCTCCAAGCCCGGATGACCGCCACCGGCCTCGACGCTTCCTTCGATCCAGCGGTGGGCAATGCGCTCATCGCCATGTATGGACGCTGCGGCGCGCCCGATCAAGCCAGGGAGGTGTTCGATCAAATGCCACTGCGATCACGCAGCGTCATCACCTGGACGGCTGTCATCTCCGCCTACGCCGCCCGCCAGGATCGCCGCCACGCCGCCGCCGCGCTCCGCCTCCTCTGGGAGATGGATCACGAGGGGCTCATCCGCCCAAACGAGACCACCATGGCCAGAATCGCCGCCGCGGGCTGCGTGCTCGGAGATCCCACCCAGGCGGCGCTAATCCACGCCCGGATCGAGGCCATGCTCGGGGAGCGGCTGGGCGGCGGCGCTAGCAGCGGCGCCGCCGCCGGCGATCACCTTATCCTCGCCACCACCATCGTCAACATGTTTAGCCGCTGCGGCAGGCTGGAGGATGCGCGGGGAGCGTTCGAGCGGATCCAGCACAAGGACTCCATAGCCTGGAACTCGATGATCGCGGCGGAGCACAGCCACGGCTGCCACGCCCAGGCGGTGGCGCTGCTCCGGAGGATGGATCTCGAGGGTGTCAAGCCGAGCGAGGGCACATTCGCGAGCATCGTGGCGGCGATCGCCAGCGTGGGATCGGCTGATCAGCTGGGCTTCGCGCGCTCGTTCCACGCCCGGATCGTGGATGCAAGCTTCCAGATTGGCACCAGCCCGGTAGGCAACGCGCTCATCCACATGTATGGCAAGTGTGGATCGGCGGAGGACGCCCAGGCGGTGTTCGATGCGATGGAGATCCGGAGTGTGAATTGCTGGACAGCGCTTATCGAGGCGTACGCGCAGCTGGGGCGAGGATCGCAAGCGCTGCAGTGGTTCCAGGCGATGCGCCGCGAGGGCATTTGCCCTGACCCCATCGCATTCGTGGGCATCTTGTTCGCTTGCAGCCACTCGGGCCTCCTCCGTGACGCTCGCTACTACTTCCTCTCCATGATCGAGGACCACGGCATGCAGCCCATCGCCGAGCACTACGAATGCATGGTCGATCTGCTGGGACGGACAGGGCAGCTCCAGCGCGCGCAAGAACTCATCGAAATCATGCCCTTCTATCCAAAGCCGCTCGCCTGGATGTCGCTCCTTGGGGCCAGCAGCGTCCAATCCAGCGACGAGCACGCCGGCGATGCGGCTGAGCACGTCCTGGGGATGGAGCCGCGGAATTCATCTTCCTACATCGCGCTCTCCACCGCCATTTCCTCTTCTTCTGCTCAAGAACCCTAAAGCTCTGTTTTTAGGGCTTGCGCGACTGGGGCATGCATTGCGCGTGTGGCATTCCTCCGCTAGGAAATGCTACATCGATTTCGTGGCGCGGCCACTTCCGGAAGCTGAATTCTTCAGCTAGCCCGCGCTGGCGTGGAGATAGGCGCCGCATTTTGGTGGCAGCGGCTGCGGCGAAGAATTGGAAGAGCTCTTCGAATGGAGAGAGCTTGTATCACATCCTGGGCGTGGCACCGGGGGCGGATGAGAAGGAAATCAAGCGCGCCTATCGTCGTCTCGCTCTCAAGCTCCATCCAGACGTTAACAAAGAGGTAAGCTCCAGTGGCATTTTTTCTTCTTATTGTTTGGCTCCAGCCTGATGCACAGGAGAAGTTTATGCGGATCAAGCAAGCGTATCAAACGCTGGTTGATCCGTCCAAGCGCGCAAAGTACGAAGCCAGCAAGCGATCGAGCGAGAGACGTTCCAGGTCCAGTTCGAGAGCAGTGGAAGAAGAGGATTTCTATGGCTTAGGTGTGTGACATGTTTCTCTCGTTTCTCTTCTTTCTTGATATGTCTGGCTGCTCCAGGTGATTTTTTCAAAGACTTGAGTGTCTCGTTTGGTACTAGACATTTTCGGATTGATAAGCAACTACTAAAGTTGTGAACTTTTCGTGCTGCAGACGATTTTTTCCGGGATTTGCAAGCTGAGTTCCAGCAGAAAAGGGATTCTACTTCCAAGGATTCGCAACCAAAGAGCCTCTGGGAAGAGCTTGCTGTAAGTAGCCCCCGTCGCCGAATGAAAAGATGACGCGCTCTTTTTTTTTGTTTTGTAGGAGCTTGGAGAGGAGTTTCTCGAGTTTCTCGAGAAGGAGCTTAACGTGGACACTCCTCCTCAAGAGCAGCAGCAGCAGCAGCGCGAAACGAACGGCAGCGCTTCAAAGGAGAGCGAAGCGAAGAGCCAAAGCTCTCCAGAGTCACAGATGGACGATATCGAGGAGCTACTGACGAAACTCAAGAAGGAGCTGGGACTCCAATGATGGCTCCATTCGTTATCACGAACATCAAGAGGTATGCTGCTATTTTACAGCGTTGGACAGCTTACTTCGTTGTAAATCATCAGTGTAGAAATGGTGTGTATCATAGCATTCAAACCAAGTTATTGAATAAATAATGAAATTAAGTTTTGTACACGACTATGTACAAAGATTTGCTCTCCCCGTGCTCTCACAGCATCTCATCATAGGAAATGCTCGATCTCCTCGGGGCCCTGGGCTTGATTTCCTCGAACATCTTGTCCAAGATAGGAAGGAAGAACTGTACAGAAGTGCGCGGGGGGACGGGCTTGGATGGCACCAGGAGCTCCAAGTTGGCATTGTGGTCGACAAGAGGCGACAATGGAGTAGTCTCCCTGTCGTCTCCTTCGAGATACCTGACCACCTGACGAAACAAACGGGATAAGCTACAGTGTCACAGCCAAGGAAGAGCAAACCTGGCTCATCTTGGGCCTGTTGCTTGGGTCCTTTTGGATGCAAAGGCTGGCTGCCGTCACCATGTTGATAAGCTCGTACTCGTCGATCGAGGACTCGTCGATTCTCTCGTCTAAAAGTTCATGGGCGGCGCGTGCTGCCAGAAAAGGTGTTGCCTGACAATCCGTGAACGTATCAGGCAAGGTGTAAAAGAGAGGAAAAAGAGAAACTCACCCAGTCTGGTAGATGCTGCTGCCCCGGTTGCTGGTAGCTATCAAACGCAGGACGGCCGGTTATGATCTCTAGAAGTACCAATCCAAAGGAGTAAACATCTGCCTTTTCGGTAATGTGTCCTGTCTCAGCATACTCGGGAGCTACGTACCTTGGAAAAGAGAAAATCAGCTTGTGAAGACACATGAAAACGGATGATACTTCATACCCGATCGTGCCAATGACGCGAGTTTGTTCCGCTGTGTCTCCACTTGCCTGCCATCTTGCAAGGCCAAAGTCTCCCACCTTCGAGTTTCACAAAACGAGTTTAGTCTGGGGCAGAATACGAGGATTCGAGGCCTACCAGTGCAGTGAAATCGTGCGTCACAAGAATGTTGTTTGGTCTCACGTCACGATGAACAATGCATCCGATGCGGCATTCTTCGTGGAGGTAACGCAACCCTCTGGCTGCTCCCAAGGCGATATTCTGTCTTGAGGGCCAGTCAAGTGGCTTCGGATTCTCTAGAACAAAAGGAATCATCAGTACCGTGAATCCGAGACAAACTGGCGAAGACTTACTTCTGGAGAGATGCTTATTCAGCGAGCCATTGCAGACGAACTCGTAAACGAGGATTCTTCGGCCACCTTCGGTGCAGTAACCAATCAGAGTCACTAGATTTCGATGTTGAGCACTACTAAGAACTTCAACTTCGGCCTTGAATTCCCTGTCCCCCTGCCTGCTCGCGAGCTTGTGTTGCTTTACAGCAACCAGCTGCCCATCTGAGAGGACACCTTTGTAGACAAATCCAAAGCCGCCTTCGGCCACCAAGTTCTCCTTGGAGAACTTATTCGTCGCCTCTTCGATCTTACTGAACGAAAACATGATTGGTTGCGTTCCAAAACGTGGTGACTTGTTGTTGCACAGATGACAAAGCGGGGCTGCCCCTTGATTTCCTGACGCTCCTTTGGCCTCATGGTTCTCGACCACACTGAAGCAACGATCCAGATCACTGACCACGTTCTTTACAAATGCCTCCTCGTTGCCGCCGGCTTCTTGGTGCAACTTGCTTCCTAGCAACATTGATGATTCCTCGACATAACTATCGAAAAGCTTGGTTTCGAGCTCGTTGGGCCCGCCTAAGAGCTCCAGCATCTCCGATCGGCGGTCTGGCTGTACAGAAATAGGACCTGTGCCGGAGCTTGGCCGATCCGAGACTGCCTCTATGCTACCTTGCGGTGAGTTCTTATCGGGACTGAGCTTCAGAAAGCATCGAAATGATCCAAGAGATGCAGACTCTTCTGCAGTGAAACCGGAGTCTATTGTTGACACCTGGCCGTTGGCTGTGTAATCAACTGTAAGAAACATGATCGAAAGTATAGCAAGCAGGAGCTTACATTTCACGAGTTCACTTGCGAATGTAGTATTGTCAGTGGCTTCACCACTAACAGCTGGAGCGTTTGCAGAAGTCGCGCTGCGCTGATTCGCATTGTTGTTTTCCGGCGAAGAATTCACTTTGCGCTTGTGGTCGGTGCAGGAATCCATGCTAGTCAGACCGAGTGGAACCTCTAGCTCAAAGAGATCACTGGAGTCCACATCGCATTTATCGGGAGTGACGAGTTTCACGACGCGTCCTTTGCCGTGCTTATCCATGACTGCCAAGTTACACTCCAGCAGCTCATTGATATATGTAACTTCCTTCTTCATAAACCTGCAATGCGTTGAGCTCATTAGCATGCACGAGGATTGAAATCAACACATCGTCTCGACCTGTCCATAACAATCCATGTCGGAGCAAAAACCTTTGCATCCCGGAGTAATACATTTCTCGCTTGAAACCCTCGAATAATGGCGAAGCTCAGAGCAACCTGTTTGACAAGAATAAAACAGATTTATTACTGTCTATAGAAAAGCTAGGCAAGCTTGCCTGGGAATTTTCTTTGAGCTTAGCAAAGTTGTCCTCGTTCGCAGCAGATATAACATCTGGATCGAGATCAGCTCGGGACTTGTGTCCCACTGCCGAGAAAGTAAGCATGAAAGTTTTCTAGCATGAAAAGAAAAAACTCACGTCTCATTGCTTGCGAAGTTTTGGCCGGTTGGAGAAGAACACCAAGCAGCCTGATCACATCGTCGGGCCGAGCAAACGAATTGAGCGTCCAAGTGAGAGCTTGCGAAGAAATGAGCTGATCCCTGGAAGCATCCACGACCACCAAAATCCTCCTTGGCGACGCATACATTGCTGCGTGATCGGCGAGCAGGAACAAAACTCGCTACGCTAACGAAGAGCTTCTCTCTTTCAGGCAGTGATAGAGATCAAAGACATGATTGAGAAGAAGCAAGCGATTGAGAGAACTAAAGCTCACGAGATGCTTCATTCTCCCCGGCGCAGCAGCATGGCAAGGAAAACGGCAATGAAAATGGATGCACTCGCAATCGCGATCCACAGAAACCCTGGCCTCGGCGGAGGAGCTCCCCATTTCTAGGCGCAAGGGGCCAAAGCAAAGAGCGGACCTCGCAATATCCCTCCGTCTAGACGGCGACGGAATATACCCGCCCTTTGGGAGGGGAATAATTTCGATTGGACAGGGTTAGGGTTTGTCGTTGGATCGATGATGAATGGTGTCGTCTTCGTCTCGCTGCTCTCCTCCATCGTCTCGCGCTTCTTCCGGGTGAGTTAGATTGCAACAAGGAATGGGATGCGGGCGTGCAGGCTTGGAGTAGTGGATCCTTCCAATTCCGTGGCCAGGCTGCTACTGGAGCCCTTCGACAAGGCTGTAGCTGCCGCCATTCTATCCGATAATCTCTCCTCTTGCCTCCTCCTGCCGCTCCTCGCCGATCCCGGGAGCTCAAATCCCTCCTCCCCGATCTCCTCCAGGCAATCCTACAAGCGGCTCAAGGCGCCCGGCTGCTCCGACGCTTGCTTCCTCCGAGCTCAGGTACGCGGCGGCCATGCCGGATCTCCCACAATCGATGGCGTCGCGCTTCAATTCGGCCAATTCTCCTCGCCCGCGCCTTGCCGCCATCACAGCTTCTTCCTAGTGGCGTCGCCATCGCCTGGCACGACTGGATCGTGCACGGATCTCCGGGCGTGGTGCTGCGACACGATTGACACGACGAGACAGGTGCCGCTGGAGGCAGGGGGTTTTGGGGGTTCTTCGTCGCCGCGAATGGCTGCCCGGCTCGATATCCCCCATATGGGAGTGAAGATGGTCGCGTCTGTCAACTTCATCGCCCTCCACTCCCCCGTGGCTGGCAAGGTCTGGCTGTTTGCTGCCAAGCTCCAGGATCCCAAAGCTGGCGACTCTAGTGGCTCGCTTCTCCTCCTCAGCTGTGCGCTACTCGACTGCAGTGCTGCTCCGGTCTACTCGATCCATCTCTCCATGCAGCACTTGCTTATCGGCGAGATTGGAAGGGTTCGCGTCTTCCCTCTCCGGCCACTCGTCAAGGGCCGGAGTTTGAGTGCGAGGCAAAAGTTAGCGATCGATTCTACTGTTGCTGCTCTTCCGCCTCCGTGCGGCGATGACAACAAGCAGGCGGCTACTCGAGTTCACGCTCCTTTGAATGGCTTGTACGAAAAGTACCTCTTCAACTCAGTGGTGGTGAAGAAGAACGGTTTCCGAGACCTGAGCCAGGATGACTCGTCGAGCTTGGATGATGAATTTGTGCCGGAAGTTGGGAAGTGCGGTGATAAGGATTGTGATCACCGAGCAGCAAAGTCATCACCTAGTAAGTCACGGAGATTGTGCAAGCTTAATCCTGAGACGATCCTGTGTTTGCAGATCACCAGAAAAACGGTGTTATGTCACTCAAACACTGCGAAGAGGCGGCTGTGCAGGCGATCAGAGAAGCACAGCAGTCGATCAGTGTAGCACTGACCGGTATGGAACAGGTGGTGGCAATCCATCCTCTGTCGGCGACTGCTTTTCTGGCTCTTGATTCGTCGGGAAAGCTTCAGCTGATGAGCTTTAAGAGGTCCATTTTTGCGAAAGGCAGGGCGAGATCATCCAAGAGCGCTGTCGTGCGCGTGGACACCAGGTCTGTTGAGGTTCCATTTCGCGTGTCCTCTCTTGCGGTCGTTCCGTGTGCTACGGACACAGGAGGTAAAATGACTCTTTTGGTTCGTATACCTCACTTTTCTCTCGTTTTACTCAGGGGTCAGGACACTGTGGCTATCAGATGGAAAGAACTCCGTCTACGTTCTCGCAGTTCCGGAAGACATGCATTCTGTTGACGGCGCCATTGCTCCCCGAGGTTGTATGCGAGGTGTCTGTATCACCGCTGGGTGTGTCTTAAGTTTGAGAGATTGCAGTGATGCAGGTGCTGTTTGTGGGTGCTGGAACTGAATCTCTCGTTGCGCTATCACCGGAGACTGTGTTGGCTTTATCTGAGGGTAAGCTCTCTTTTTATTTCTTGTCGCTAAGAGAGCTACTTCGTTTTCTCCCACAGGAGCGCTAGTCGCATATGTGAAAGCAGCAAGTTAAAGTCGATGCTGAGGATTTTTTTTATGATAACCAGGTATGCCGGCCACTTTCGATTCCATGCTAAATCATGTGTAACTCTTCATTTTTACAGTTCAATACACTACTGTGGGTTCGCCGGATAGATTCTGTTTGATTTGGATGGCAGAGTAGTGTGGCTTTCTCAAGCATCAACTCTTACTATCCTTGCGTAAGTTCCTCTCGCTCGCGTGATTTCTTTTTCCTTCTGCTGATGCAGAACTTTTCGCAGTTGCTGGTGCAAACAAGCTTCGCAGAGGGCCAGAACGATCGATGGGGGTGAGGCGGAGTCCAGTAGCAATTACCCAACGTTGCCTTTGGTCCTGGCCATGGAATTAAGCAGGGTTTTAAGGACTGATAAGGTGAGAATTTCAAGCCTTTCATTTGTTTATTTATTTGTTTGTGCTGGATGGAGCAGAGGTGCGGGAATTAGCATTCTGGGGAACGAGGATGATAACGACAACGAAGAGGAAAGAATGCGTTAGTGATAGAGAGCAGGGAAATCTCTCCAAATTCCTTCTTTGAGCGCAAGAAGGTTTCTTCTTTTCTAGCTTGGTATTCCTCGCAATATTTATAAAAATCATATCAACAAGATAACTATGCGTGGACTTTTTTGCAACTGAACCTTGGTTCACGGCCATTGAAAGAATGAGACGACTTGAGAAATAAAAACCATGCATTGCCCACACACACTGATGCAGGTGCAAGTATGTCCATTATCCACACACTGCTCATGCCTCAACAACACCAAAACATTACCCCGAAACTATCGTTTCATTCTCCCCAAGCGACGGAGAGTCCAGGAGTGATGATTAACACGGGAGCAACACACGGATTAGGCTCAATTTCCCTTTAATCTTCAAGAGCAGTACATTCCAGCTTCTGTATTAGAGGCATGGATCACAAGCTTGGAGCTCACCGAGTTCGTTGGAGACGCAGCTGTTAAGCTTGATCTCCATAAGCAAGTTGTACTCCTTATACCAGCAGGTAAGCTCATCATTACATTCAATCCAAGAGCTGCTCATAAAGGTTAATAATGGCGTGCTAGTAGAGTGTGGGGAAGATTGGCCCTCACAGACCGTTGCCGTGAGGGTGACTGGTCCATATTGTTTAGGCTGATTAATGGTAAACCCCTTGCATGTTTGTATAAAATCTGCACAGCCCTGCTCAGCAAACAAGGAACACTATGATCATCAATGTCAGAAATTGAAAATCACCGTCACTGTGGTGGTGAAAATGTGGAGTAGCAAGAATGGAATAACTTTGTTCATCACTCTCCAGACTATGAGCTGCAATTTCATAGCATGGAAATTTATTACCACCACCGTCCAAAGTCAGATTGCCTTGTTAGTGGAAACTTGAAACACTTGGCAGACTTCGATAGCGGCTGGTCGAAAGTTATTGGAAATTCCTTATTTTTAAAATAGGAGAATATGCCTGGGACAAAGGAATTACTTTTTTCACGCCATTTTTGTCATCGCGCCGAGCCATGGATGACGAGGGTTCCACAGCTGTAATGCATGCGAGTCTTGCTCGGCGATTCCATCGTCGCGAGCAGCAGCGCTTTCAGTGGCCTTCAATGGCGCGACCGGCACCAGCTGGTGCTGGCGGGGCGAGAGTGTTCGCTGGGGCGCAGCCACGTAAGTGAAGGAATCGATCAGCTTCATCCCGGCGTTATAGAACTGGAGAGCGTCGTCTTCTTAGACGCTGCGCTTCAGCCACGCAGCCACACTTCGACAGGAGAGTGGAAGAATTTTCCGCTCATCTTTTTAGGACGCCCCAGTTAGGAATCGATTCTTGAGGTAAGATGCTGCTTCAAGTATGTGCCCTTTGGGAATGGGCATCGGGAACATTGAGCATGGTGAGGCGCTAGGAATCTGGGCGCTGGATACTGGGCATTGCTTCCTTTGGCCCATAAATTTCTTGCGTAACGCATACAAAGCTGCTTGGAACTTTTTTGGCTCAGATTTAAACTTTTGCGAACTTCTATTATGCCTTGCCAACCGGCCAGCATTTTGGTAATTTCTACTGTCTCATGGATCAAACAGATATTTGAAGGGCAACGCACTCCAGACACTCTCCTTTTGCAACATTTCAAACGGATTGCATGGATCCAATGCTGAATTGTCCACAACCAGGAAATTGAGCAAGGGATGTACGCTCCTGACCTTGGCAATAATCTCATTCTCCCAATCTCAAGCCATGAGTTCCAGGTGCGGGTACTCTCCGACGAAATAAAAACCACCCCAAAACTATTGTTTCATTCTCCCCAATGCAGTTCGCGAGCACGAATTAATCTCTTCATAAGCTATAGAAAATCTTCAATAGCTGTAAACCATACATTCCAGCTTGTGTAACTCTTGCCTAGAGGCATGGAGGACAAGCTTGGGTCTCACCAAATTGGTTGGAGACACAATCGTTAAGACCAATCTTGGATCTCCAAGCTTCTATATTAAAGTATTAGAACATGAAATCGAACTATTGCCTCCAAAGCTTAATGCCGTGCTGGTAGGTAGCGTGTAGATAAGATTGGCCAAAACAGAACACTGCTGTGACAAAGACTGGTCCATTTTCTTCCGTCTGGTTAATGGTAATGATTTCCCAAAATTTTCACAGCCCTACTCAGCGAACATAGAAACCTATTTGAATGTGAGAAATCTAAAATTACCATCACTGTGGTGGTGCAACCACTTTGTTCATCACCCTCCAGATTGAGTAGCATTATATTTAATACAACCACTGACTGTGTCTCCAAAGTGAAGCTTATAATCTGGCAGTTTCTGGTGGATTCTGAGGTATTCATGCATTTATCTGTGATCTCGACACAGATAAATTGGATTTAGCGGAGGTCCATAAATTTGGATTTGAGTGGAAGAGAAGTAGTTAGATAACAATAATCATATTTGGAAAACTTCATCAACCCAGATATTTAAAGCAAGGTAAATCCAAACAGAAATGTTGCAGAAGGAGAGTGAATCAAGTGATACTCTATTAGATAAGAAAGAATTGTATGGGTATATATGTCATTTGGCTTACTTTAACACTAGGTCCTAGAGGATGTTTGCTAACATCTCCCCCATAATTAATGTGCATTGCTCCTGCCTCAACCTGTTCTTACACATAATAGAACTTCATAAGGATATACTTGTTGTGACTATAGAAGACTAGATTCTGTATCATTGTTGTACTACTTTGGTTGTCAGAGATAATTGGGCCTTGTTGGAGATGCCCAAGGTCCTTCACCAAGTGCTTAAGCCATATCTCCTTGGAGCCTGTCATCAAGGCAATGTACTCAACTTTGGTTGACAAGGACACTTTGCCTTTTGTTTGTTCAACTGATTGCACTTCACAAAGTTGTAAGTTCATGGATCAATAACCTTTATTTATTGCTCAACTTACATTTGTATAACATGTAAATTCTATATCAATTGTCAAATAGCATAAACTATGATTCATTGTCCCTTTGAGGTTGTGTGCTTCATGGCCTTTTAATGGCTAATGCACAATTTTGTGTTGAATTGGTCCAACACAATTTTCACATTAAAAATATCTAGCCTTGTCACAATACACTAAGCAACTAATGAAACTTCAATAAGTCCTCCACACTCCCTAAGGGCAAAGCACCAATGACCATGGCTATCCTCACATAGTGTCAGCATGCCATGCCAAAACATTGTAAGAGAGCTTTATATATTATCCTTGATGGATCTTTATAGTGGCATATTTAGGATCCCATTCAATTCCTTAGCTCCATGCTTAAGAGTTTGGCTTTGTCCCTTTATTCTGTGGGCCAAAGCTTTTAAACTCGGGTTTTACTCCTCTATCTTTAGACATATGGCATGTGGCACATGGCATATAAAGGGTTTAAGTTTCACTTCATGGTTATTCTATAATAAATCACTATAGAATTAAGAGTGAAAACTACATGCTAAACCCTAGTCTTAACCTTAAGTTAATTTGGAAGTATTACTAAAAAGTTCCTTTAAAACTGATTTCTAAACTTCACTATCTCTACTATACTTTTGGAACCTCATTTATCCCTATTTATCCCCTAAAGTTCCAAGGATTCACAATAACAGTATATCCAAATTTCATTCCATAATCACATGCACTACATAATAGCAAACATGGACTAAATAAAATGTAAGCTCCTGAGTTTAGACTTCCCGGGAGGTCACCCAACCCAATACTATTCAAACCCAATGACACTTTAACTCCAACTATCCCAAGACCCTTAACCGTTTGGAAAAGGGGGTGCACTCTTGTTCATGGGCCCTTTCCCTCTATATTTGAACCCCATGGATCGTCTCTCGAGTCGTTCTCTTTGGTTGCTTACATAAAACTAACAATTGGAAGAAGAAACAACTAAAATAGAGTGAGGATTTAGAGGCAACAATTAGTGGAAGGAAAAAGAGGGAGGTGTCATAATGACAACTTCAAGGACTCCACAATATAATTCATCTAAAACACTTATTGTAAGGAACCAACTCGCCGAGGTGTCGTAGGCTAAGGGAACCCCGAAAACATGACCAAAATGACAAAGAGTTCATCGGATGGGACCAAGTCAAAGATCGAGTCCAAAGACCGACTCTAGGACCGAGTTCGAGATAGAGTCCGGAATCGAGTCCAAGACCGACTCGGGGACCGAGTTCGAGTCCGAGTTCGAGACCGAGTTCGAGACGGAGTCCGAGATCCGAAATCGGGTCCGAGACCGAGTCCGAAGTCGAGTCCGAGGTCGGGCCCGAGATCGGGTCCGAGATCGAGTCCGCGATCGAGTCCGAGACCGAATCTGAAGTCGGATCCGAAATCGGATCCGAGATCGAGCCAGAGACTAAGTCCAAATACTAATACGGGTCAAGGGGTGAAAGCCCAAAGCGTGCGTCCCTCAGGGGGGGGGGGCTGCAGGGGGTTCCAAAAGTATAGTAGGGATAGTGAGGTCCAGGAACCAGTTTTGAAGGGACTCTCCAGTTGGGCTTCCAAACCGACTTGAGGTTGGGACTGGGACTAAGGGGCCTTGGGTGGGAGTGAGCATGGACTTGGCTGGTGCCAGAGGGGCCATCCAAGGAAGTGCTCAAGAGCAGCTCCCACTCCCGAAAGGGAAACCGATTGCGGTGCTCCCGGCTCATGTGGAGTGGTGCCCCACTTGAGTACCATGCGGCTCATTGGTCCTCGCCCTGCCAAGGGGCTTGGGCCTTCCTTCGGGATGGAAATGGGGGGCGAGAGGTACCCATACCGGGCCGTTAGGCCACGGTGTTTCGCCCCGGCGTCCCGAAGCAAGTGTTGCACTCAAGACTTGGGATTTAGAGGGTCCCATGATCAAGTCTTGTGGTACCAAGGGATGTTAGGAACCTGGAAGCTTGGTGTGCTTGGCTGCTTGTGCTTGCGGGGAGTGTAGCCGAACCTTAAGTCCAGTCTAACCCGGGGAGGGGGATTGAGAGTGATTTGGGAATCCGTGGAAGGATGGCTAACACTCCGTTGCTCGTGCAGTGAGTAGCTGAAACCAAGTAGGAGCTGGTACCATAGGCGAGAACCTTGGCAAGGGAACTTAGCAAAAGCCAAGGCAGTGTTGGACGGATAGACGAGGTAAGCTGGCAAATGGGAAAGGAAAAATTTGTGGCTTACAATTTGGTATCGGAGCCTTTATCTCAGTTCTAGCGAAGGATAGAGGCGGATTGCTGGGAGATGGCAAGGGCAGGGCGTAAGCGAACCCAGGCGGAGACGGAACCTCCGCCGGAGCTGGAGCCTCCGGTCGAACAAGAGGCTATGGATGAGGAATCCTTGCATGAGGAGGACTCTAGTGAGGAAACTTCCAAACAGGAGTCCGGTGGCGAGGTTCGGTCGTCCAAGGCTCGATTGGACGTGCTAGAAGGACAGTTGGCACAGACCAATGCCCTGCTGGAAACTCTCGTACGCAAGCTAAAGCGTGATGAGAGGCGGAAGAAAAAGAAAAAGACTGCGGATGCTGGCAGCGCAGAAGGTGCGGATCTTTCGGCCGGGACTGAGGCAAAACCAGACAAGGTCGAACAGACCGAAGTAGAATCAGTCCCTCAGGCAGTTCCCAAGTACAAACCAAAGCCCCCACCGGTCTTCAAGGGAGTGAACGACTATAAGGTGGTGGAGGATTGGTTTTACGATATGGAGGACTACTTCCGAGCGTTGCGGTTACCGAGCTCGGAGAAGGTCCCATGTGCAAAACCATACTTGGCAGATAATGCCAAGTCTTGGTGGAGAACGACGGAGGCCAACGAAGGACCAGTGGCCACTTGGGACATGATGAAGGCGAGGATCCGCGCAACATACGTTCCTCCGAATGCCACTCTGCATCTGAGAGATGAGCTGAGTAGGCTGAAGCAGACTGGAACCATCCAGGAATATGTGAATGGGTTCATGGCAAAGAGGATACTTGTCACGGACATGGGGGATATGGATGCGTTCCATGCCTTCATATCAGGTTTGCAAACCTGGGCTCGCGGTGAGGTGATGCGCTGGAACCCGACCAACTACAAGGAAGCGTTGGATGCGGCCATCAAGGTGCATTTCAACGATAACCTGCGAAAGGGGAACACGACGGGGTCGGGATCCACGTTTCACAAAGGGGCCAAACCGAGGGGAACATATAGCAAGGGGAAATTCAAGAAGAGTTTCTCTAAGAATGAGTCCTCGGGGTTCCGGAAAGGTAAAGCCGGTGGCCAGCGAGCGAGTACGTGGGGAAGTCAAGCGAAAAAAGATAAACCCACGGATAAGAAGGTCAAGTCGTATAGCAGCGTGGGCAACAACGTATGCTACAACTGCGGCGAAGCGGGACACTTCTCGAGGGAATGTCCCTACCCGAAGAAGGCCAGAGCCAATATGGCCATCAAGTCGGGTGAAGTCCAAACTGAGGTATGTGATCCAGTCCCTAACTCAAAGTTACTCATTACACGAGCAACTTTGGTAGAGAGTCGTTCGCGACATCTACTAGCCCTCCGAGGGAAGCTCGGAGGTAGCTTTGTTAAGATCCTTATTGACACGGGTGCTTCGGATAATTTTGTGGCTGCAGACATAGTCCGGCAAGCCGGACTAACGGTGCAGCGGCTAGGCGAACCAAGAACTATAGAGTTTGTTCAGGGTAGCCAAAGCACCGATGAGATACTTCGACAAGCGAGAGTCGAAGTGGGGACATGGAAAGTGGACATGGATTTCACCGTCTTGGACATGGCGGGATTTGACGTGATCTTCGGAATGGATTGGTTTAATCGGTTCGTGGTAGCCCTGCATGGACAAGGTAGGAATCTTGTGGTATTGGCGAATGCCCAAGGAAGAAGATCTAGGGTGGAGGCCCAGGATCTAAAGGTAGGGCAAAGCAAGGCCAAAGAGTCATGCTTAAACCTGGTGTCCACGAGAGGACAACTCACTAAAGGAATTAAGGCAGCCTTTCTGTGCTTACTCTCGGTGAAGAGTGACAAAAAGACAAGAACGGAAGAAGTACCTTTAGTGATCCAGCAGGTGCTGGACCAATTCCAGGATACCATGCCAGAGGAGCTACCGGCGGGGTTGCCCCCCGCACGACCGATAGAACATAAGATTGAGCTGGTCGAGGGTGCTGAGGCGGTGGTTCGTCCACCCTATCGATTGAACGAAAAAGAACTCAAGGAGCTCAAGAGCCAACTAGAGGAGTTGGTGGACAAAGGGTATGTTAGGTTGAGCAAGTCGCCGTATGGGGCGCCGGTGCTATTTGTGAAAAAGAAAGATGGATCTATGCGCATGTGCATAGACTACCGGTTGCTCAACAAGTATACCAAGAAGAACAAGTACCCTTTGCCAAGGATCGAGGACCTGTTCGATAGGTTGGGAAAGGCAAAGTACTTCTCGAGGATTGACCTAAGGTCAGGATACTACCAGATCAGGGTAGCTGAGGAAGATGTCGAGAAGACAACCTGTCGAACGAGGTATGGGAGCTTTGAGTTTTTGGTGATGCCCTTTGGGCTGTGCAATGCGCCGGCAACGTTTTCGGCGTTGATGAACCACATCTTTGTACCCTATCTGGATCGCTTCGTGGTCGTCTATATTGACGACATCCTGATCTATAGCGAGACGGTAGAGGAGCATGCCGAACACTTGGCGAAGGTGTTTGAGAAACTAAGGGAACACAAACTGTATGCTAAAGAGAGCAAATGTGACTTTGCTCAACAAGAGGTAAAGTTTCTCGGGCATGTGGTGGGTCAGGACGGGCTCAAGGTGGACCCGGAGAAGGTCCAAGCGATCCAGGAATGGGAACGACCATCGAATGTACATGAGTTGAGGGCGTTCCTGGGGCTATGCAACTACTATCGAAAGTTTATCAGACACTATTCGAGAGTAGCCCTGCCCTTAACGGACCAAACAGGAAAAGGGAAGATGGTATGGACAGCGGAATGCGAGGCGGCATTCGTCCACCTCAAAGGGAAGTTGAGTAAGGCTCCGGTGTTGGCATTACCAGACTTTGGTAAGGACTTTGAGATAGACACGGATGCTTCGGACTTTGCGTTGGGCGCAGTTTTGAAGCAAGACAACCATCCAGTAGCGTTCTTCTCGAAGAAGCTGGACAAGGCTCAACGGAAGTGGCCTGCCCACGAGAAGGAATTGTTTGCGGTGGTCAAGGCGCTCAAGGAGTGGCGACACTACCTTGGGAGACACTTCAAGGTTTACACGGACAATGTGGCAACGAAACACTTCTTGTCACAGCCCGACCTAAGGGGAAAACAAGGTCGGTGGGCCAATGCTTTGGCCGAGTTTGATTGCGAGATCCTGTACAAGCCTGGGAAGAGCAACATCGTGGCAGATGCGCTCAGTCGAAAAGCGAGCTTGAAGTTGGCGATATCTAGCGCGACAGCAACCTTTTGGGACGATGTGCGGACCGCATACGAGAGTGATGGTCTAGCACAAGAAGTGTTGCTGAGGAATCTGGAGGCGCGGGAAGCTCACCAGAGAGGTGAGCTGCCAACGGAAGAGAAAACGGGCTATGCGGAACGCAACGGACTCATATATTACAAGCAAACGAGGGTGTATGTTCCAGAAGGGGAACTAAGGAAGGTAGCCTTGGAAGAGTGTCATGACGGACCTCTCGCGGGACACGGCGGAGTGCCCAAGACGATGGGCTTACTCAAAAGGAAGTATCACTGGCCAGATATGGCTAAGGACGTCCAAGACTATGTAAAGACATGTCCAACATGTCAGCAGGTCAAAGCCGTGACGAAGGCTAGTGGGGGCTTGTTGCAAAGCATCCCCATTCCAGATCGCCCGTGGAAATGTCTCACGATGGACTTCATCACGGGACTACCCCCAAGCGAGGGGTTCGATGCGATATTCGT
This sequence comes from Selaginella moellendorffii, assembly GCF_000143415.4. Taxonomy (NCBI): domain Eukaryota; kingdom Viridiplantae; phylum Streptophyta; class Lycopodiopsida; order Selaginellales; family Selaginellaceae; genus Selaginella; species Selaginella moellendorffii. The sequence goes on along the minus strand of NW_003314283.1, from coordinate 1,731,694 downwards.
GGTGGTGGACCGATTTTCAAAGATGGCACATTTCATACCCACCACAACGGATGTGGATGCGGAAGGTGTGGCGAAGCTGTTCTTCGAACAAGTGGTTCGAGTGCGGGGAAGGCCGGAAGAGATTATCTCAGATCGAGATAAGATCTTCACCAGTAGGTTCTGGAGGACACTCCTAGAACAGTATCGCACCAAGTTGAGATTCAGCACGGCCTATCACCCACAGACAGGTAATGGGTATTGAGTCAAGATTGATGGCACTAACACTTCTTGACAGACGGACAAACGGAAAGGGTGAATAGGCAGCTGGAGGATTATTTGCGATGCTATGTCTCGGGAGACCAGACGGACTGGGTAAGTCATTTGGGACTTGCGGAAATGTGTTATAACAACTCACCACATTCGAGCATCGGGGTGAGTCCATGGGAAGTCATCAATGGGCGAGCTATTGAAGGTCCTGTGGAACTCGGCGTGGCCGAGTATCATGGAGAGTTACCCGCAGTGGAGGCATTCACGGTGGAAAGACTCAACATTTGGAATCTAGTGAGGGATTCCTTGGAACGGGCTCAACAAAGGCAAACTAAGTACGCGAACCAAAAGCGTCGAGATGTGGAGTTCCAAGCTGGGGAGAAGGTGTGGCTGAACACCAAGAACCTCAGGCTACCAAGTGGGATCAGCCGGAAGTTGACCCAAAGGTTCGCGGGGCCTTACGAGATTGAGGCTCGAATCGGTAAAGTGGCTTACCGTCTCCGACTTCCTCGAGAGATGGGGAAGATGCATCCCGTGTTCCACGTGAACTTACTCAAGCCGTATTTTGAGGATCCGCTTCGCAAGGACCAAGTAAGACCTTTACCTGAGGTTATCCAAGGGGAGGAGGAATACGAAGTCGAGGCCATCCTCAATGCGCGCAAGAGCAAGCGACAAGGACGCGAGGTGAGAGAGTTCCATGTGAAGTGGAAAGGATTTCCACACTGCGAAGCAACATGGGAACCGGAGGAGAACCTAGCAAACGCGCGAGATCTAGTGGAGGAATTTCTGCATGGCAGAACTCTATGTACTTATGCAAAGTTCAATTAAAAGTATCAATTTGAGAAGTTGAGCAATGGCATATGTTGGGACCCGAAGGCGCGCCGAAGGTAAGCTAATTAGCATGGGTTAGCTAGGTCGACCAGGCGTAGGGAGCTACGCCCAACTCCCTGCGGGGATGGCGAAACCGTAGACGTATTCTACGGAGGTTGGGTTCGAGTCCCAACCCCCTAGTAAAGCAAGGCTGGGTTCAAGTCCCGACCCCATACTAAGGCGTGGTGAGGGGAGGAGTATAGGGACACCTATATTCCGTTGTCATGAGCTCTTGGCCGGGGAGGCTAACTTAGGCACACCGCTAAGTGGGGGGATGCCCCCGGAGACATGGTCAACAAGTCGTAGGATAAAAAAGAGACGTTCGATGTGGGCATCGAACTTCTTCTATGGGTGGTGGAGTTGTAAGGAACCAACTCGCCGAGGTGTCGTAGGCTAAGGGAACCCCGAAAACATGACCAAAATGACAAAGAGTTCATCGGATGGGACCAAGTCAAAGATCGAGTCCAAAGACCGACTCTAGGACCGAGTTCGAGATAGAGTCCGGAATCGAGTCCAAGACCGACTCGGGGACCGAGTTCGAGTCCGAGTTCGAGACCGAGTTCGAGACGGAGTCCGAGATCCGAAATCGGGTCCGAGACCGAGTCCGAAGTCGAGTCCGAGGTCGGGCCCGAGATCAGGTCCGAGATCGAGTCCGCGATCGAGTCCGAGGCCGAATCCGAAGTCGGATCCGAAATCGGATCCGAGATCGAGCCAGAGACTAAGTCCAAATACTAATACGGGTCAAGGGGTGAAAGCCCAAAGCGTGCGTCCCCCAGGGGGGGGGGGCTGCAGGGGGTTCCAAAAGTATAGTAGGGATAGTGAGGTCCAGGAACCAGTTTTGAAGGGACTCTCCAGTTGGGCTTCCAAACCGACTTGAGGTTGGGACTGGGACTAAGGGGCCTTGGGTGGGAGTGAGCATGGACTTGGCTGGTGCCAGAGGGGCCATCCAAGGAAGTGCTCAAGAGCAGCTCCCACTCCCGAAAGGGAAACCGATTGCGGTGCTCCCGGCTCATGTGGAGTGGTGCCCCACTTGAGTACCATGCGGCTCATTGGTCCTCGCCCTGCCAAGGGGCTTGGGCCTTCCTTCGGGATGGAAATGGGGGGCGAGAGGTACCCATACCGGGCCGTTAGGCCACGGTGTTTCGCCCCGGCGTCCCGAAGCAAGTGTTGCACTCAAGACTTGGGATTTAGAGGGTCCCATGATCAAGTCTTGTGGTACCAAGGGATGTTAGGAACCTGGAAGCTTGGTGTGCTTGGCTGCTTGTGCTTGCGGGGAGTGTAGCCGAACCTTAAGTCCAGTCTAACCCGGGGAGGGGGATTGAGAGTGATTTGGGAATCCGTGGAAGGATGGCTAACACTCCATTGCTCGTGCAGTGAGTAGCTGAAACCAAGTAGGAGCTGGTACCATAGGCGAGAACCTTGGCAAGGGAACTTAGCAAAAGCCAAGGCAGTGTTGGACGGATAGACGAGGTAAGCTGGCAAATGGGAAAGGAAAAATTTGTGGCTTACACTTATGTGATATTTTAATATGCTTTACCAATTGCAATGCAAGTATGATCTTGGCAACATAGTGCCACACAGTTATGAAACACAAATCCCTAAGCCCCAAAGTGGAGCTGAAAGGGTGCCACGTGGTAGTGGCCAAAGCAAAAGCCAAACAAATGTAACATATATGGACTAAAAGTTCCAACTCAAAAGGTCGAGAGCGGGAGTGGAACTCCCAACGAAGTGCTCGAGGAATAAGCACAAAACGAGCAATAAATGAGTCTCTAAAAAGAGACATAAAAAGGACCAACACATGACATGTGGAAGGAGTTTGAGATGGACCCAAGATGGAGTCCGAAATGGAGTTTGAGATGGACTCGAGTTGGAGTCTGAGGTGGAGTCCGAGATAGACCCGAGTTGGAGTCCGAGGTGAAGTCCAAGATGGAGTCTGAGATAGACCTGAGATGGAGTCCGAAATGGACCCAAGATGGATCCAAGATGGAATTCGAGATTGAATCCGAGATGAAATTTAAAATGGACCCAAGATAAAGTTCGAGATGGAGTCTGAAAATGGAGTTTAATATGGAGTCTAAAATAGACCCAAGATGGAGTCTAAAATGGAGTTCGAGATGGAACCGAAACCGAAACCGAGAGATGAGACTCTGGGAGGTGGAACACGGATCATAACTTGCACATGTACAAGCAGAAGTATGCACATACAGCTGTTGGAGGAGGAACAAAAGTAGATAGGCAGCCACACATAATGTCTAGCCCCCATGAAGAATCTCCATGTTCCTTCCCAGGGCCACACAATAAACACCCTAGGGGATGTCTATCAAGCAATTGCAGAAACCCAACTGCCACCCCTCATCGCCACCATCACCACAACTGCCAGAGACAAACCCCCTTGATAGCCACATAGGCCTCGAAGGAGTAGAACCCATCGCCAAATAGTATCAACCGTAGCTTAGATCAAATCAGGTGTTAATTGGATCACACCTTCCATCGTGTTCTAGAGAGCAGTTCCACAGCATGAAGTTTCCCAAGGTGCGAGCTGGCTTCTGGAACCTAATTGGAGCTGCTGCAATAGACACAAAAATACTGGTACAATGCAGCAAGTGGCAAGCTCTTTGGTGTGCACTGCCCTATTTCAAATGTGAACCAGAAGCTCATCTATCCATCCGGATCTGGCATCAGCACAGGAAGCAGTGCATTGTAAACTTCCTTCTGTTGTGGTATGAATGCAACACTGCCCATGAAGGAAAAGAGCGCTTTCTGTTGAGGAATGAGAAACCAAACACAGCTTGGTCACAAAGTCCTGGCGTGAGTAAACTTATTGTCACTTTCGAAGCAGCCCATCCGTCCCCTTGAGGCCCCTCTACAATGTACGCTTGCTTGAAAATCCTAAGCCACCTCCAGGGAACTGGTTTGGACTTGGACACCGCCTCCCATTGAGTACAAGTAGCTGGAGGAGTATGCATGGCTTGAACTGCTCCTTATATCTAGAGATTTCATGTGAGTTAGACTGGCAAGAATCCTATCAATCACCGCCATATGTATGTAAACCCAATCTTGAGAAAGAAGATGTACATAACATGGAAGCCTTGGTAGCCAGCCCTTATGGTTCTTGACAGAGTTCTGGAGCGAGGGAAGATTTATATGGAGCCAACACGAGCTGCCGAAGTGGTTGAGTGCCCTCACCAGTTCCTCACGTTCATGGTCTTTACCTTGAACCAGCTCGAGTTGTGGCATTGGTGTTTTTGCCATGTGAGCACACAATGCATTGCCCAACTCACAAAGGATAGACTTGTGGAAGGCCTCGATTCCCAGTTTGACACCACTGCAAAACTCTCTTTTTGTGATGGTTGCTAACTCGGGAAACAACACAAGCTTCCATTTCCAAAGCGAGGAGCTAGTTGAGGCTCTGAAGTCGTCGAACTTGTCCATAGTGACATTTGGGGCCCTTCTCCATGTTTCTTATGGCGGTTCTCAATTCTTCATGAGTTTTATTGATAATTTCAGCAGGAAAACTTTTGTTTTCTGTCCGGAATCCAAATCACAAGCTCTAGAAAAACTCAAGATTTTTAAATGTCTTGCAGAAACTCAAACAGGCAAAACGCTGAAACGTTTTCGATTGGATGGAGGTGGTAAATACACCTCTCACAAGTTTTCCCAGTTCCTACAAAAACATGGAATCCAGAGAGAACAAACAACACCCTACTCCTCACAGCAGAATGGTGTTGCAGAGCGGAAAAATCATAATTTGCTCAATGCTGCCAACAGCATGCTACAAGCGAATCAAGTCCCGATTAAATTCTGGGCTGAAGTCGTGATGACAGCATGCTATCTCCAGAACCGCCTTCCCATGAAAGCTGTTCCAAAAAAGACGCCTGGATAGGACGAAAACCAGGAGTGTATTTGGATGTGAGGTTTAAGTTCATATTCCCTCTAAAACTAGGAAAAAGCTCACTCCAACAAGTGAACAAGGCATTTTCCTAGGCTACAGCTGTGAACACAAGTCTACAATCCTGTCACCAAGAAGTTGATCATCTCATGCAATGTGCACTTCAACATAATCCAGTGGAAGACAATCCTACTCCTCCTTTGGCGGTGCTGCCCTGTGACGAAGCCGCAGCCTGTTCTGGCACTGCGAGCCGTCCCTCCTACTCCGCTCGGCCCTCCAGTCGTGCCCGATCCAGTGGGAGGCCAAATTTCAAGTCACTTTCTCAAGACCAAGGTGCCCTAATTTAAAATTTCCCCTTGAACGACCTGCTCTGGTGCAGACTGCAGCCGCTCCTCTTGAGCCTCCTCTTTGCTGGTCTTCTTGCTTGACCAAGGGCAAGCCACCGCAATGGCTAATTGAGACTTTGCTCACAGCTGTGCAAGATACTCAAGGCAAGTCTTGTCGAGAGAGTTGAAATTCCAGAAGTTCCACACAGCTATACTGACGCTCTCAAGTCTCTTGACAGGGAAAAATGGCAAGCCACTTTTGATGAGGAATACCATTCCTTTGTCAAAAACAAAACCTTCACTTTAATGAGACAAGCACCTCCTAGACACAAGCTGGTTAAATCGATGTGGATTCTAAGCATCAAACTTAACCCAGAGAACACTGTCTTGTGCTACAAAGCCCGGCTAGTCGCAAAAGGCTACTCTCAAGTGGCTGGCCTTGACTACACTGAAATGTTTGCTCCTGTTGTCAAGCTGACAACAATTTGCACACTGCTCGCACTTGCAGCAGTAGAGAATTGGCACGTTCACCAGATGGACGTCAAAACTGGTTTCCTCAATGGAAAGCTGGACAAAGATATTAATGTGGAGCAACCGGAAGACTACAAAGTTCCAGGCAAGGAGAGCTACTCTGGCAACTGCAGTGGTACATAAAGTTTGACGACTTTCTCATGCGCTCTAACTTTTCCAGGAGCAAGAACAATCCAAATCTTTATTTCAAACAAGTGGGAGATGATGTGATTTACATCGCTATCTACATTGATGACTCTCTATTGGTTTATAACAGCTTGACCTTCCTCGCAGAGATCAAGCAAGCTTTCTCTTCTCATTTTGAGATGAAAGATCTTGGTGAAACTCACTATTGTCTTGGGATTCAGGTAGATTGCCAATCAGATGGCTCCCTATTTCTCCATCAACAAAAATACGTGGAGGACATCTTGTAGCGGTTCTCCATGGATAAAGCCTTTCCAACTCCGACACCAATGGTAGCAAGTCTGAAACTCTCCAAAGATCAATCTCCTCTACAGATAAAGAGCAGAGTGAGATGGCCTGAGTTCCTTACCAAAGCGCTATTGGAAGCTTGATGTATCTCATCATGTGCACACACCTGGACCTTGCTTTCTCAGAGAGCTTGGTGAGCAGGTTCCTTGATAATCCTGGACCTCAACACTGGCAAGCACTTATGGTCTTCTACAAGACTGCAGAGTCAAGCTTGCAAGGATACAATGGCTCTGACTGGGTAGGCTGCCCAGATTCTTGACAGTCACATACTGGCTACTTCTTTAGCCTTCACAATGCAGCTATTTCCTGGAGTAGCAAGAAGCAGAGCGTTGTTGTGTGCTCCAGCTGTGAAGCGGAGTACATTGCAGCCAATTCTGCATGCAAGGAAGCCATCTGGCTTCGCTGCCTCCTCAATGACATGGGCTACTCCTTTCCAGGCCCAGCACCAATCTATTGTAATAATCAGGGCTGCAGAGCCTTGAGCAAACATTGCAAGATTAATTCCCAGATGAAACACATGGACACAACACATCATTTTTTGTTCGAAGATGGGGTAATCGAGCTCAATTACTGCCCCACACAAGACATGCCCACAGATGCGCTAACAAAGCCATTGTCCACGCTGAAGTTCTCGGGTGTCTGCCCAAGTCAGGTGGACAGCCACGTGGCTGACACGTCACGCACGTCTGGCTCATGCTTTCCTTTGTTGTTTCGATCTCAATCTGAACCGACCACAACAGACGTGTCTGCAAAGCCAAAGCCGCGGCCGAAAATTCTTCTTTGGCCTGCTCCGTGGTCGACAGCCCTGAGAGATCCACTGACTGCAAAGATTCCAGCATCTGCAGCAACTCTAGGAGAGGATCCACGATTGGTAGCTCTAACTGGCTCTCCATCACCACAAGCGGGGGGAAAGGTCAAGGACATTACAAAGCGTTTCCAGATACATGATATAATCTTTCGTTTATTTGTCCCCACAAATTCTTTGATCGAGATGGCCAAGCCTGATCAAGCTGAGAAAAATTTTCTTTCGCAAGTACACTTGCCATTGGCTTCTAAGCATCCGTAACTTAGGTTTCATGACAGTGCGCTCTAATGTTCTGTGATTTATCTTAGGACATTCCATAACAGCGAACAGGGGAAACAAGTGCAGAGGGCCTCACTCCCATGGACAGGCTGGCTGTTCTGTACAAACAGCCTTCAAGCAGAATGTAAGGAGCAAAAGAAAACAGAATCCCTATATTTGCCTGAATTCTCCATCTGATAAAATAATCTCACCACCAACATCCTCATAGTGCTGTGCTTGGAAATCACGTTGCATCCTGAAACTTCGTTTCCTCCCACTGCAAAGAGTCTTTCATCTGCCATTTCATCCCAACTAGCAGAGAGAAGCTCTCGAAGCTTCCCCATTCTCCTTTGCTTCAACCTTAGACTCCTTTTCCTTTACTAGCTGACTTCTTCTTGCCTGCACCAGCTCCTTGTAGTCTTGCATGTCAAGGTCCACCTCTTCTAAGTAGTGGCAAACTTCTCCCTGGCAATGGATCCAACATTCAAATGTGGAAGCCTCGTCTCTAAGTTGCTTGTGACCTATCAAGTATCAAATTTTCTTTCTGAGCAATTTGAGTTTTAGCCAGTAATACAAAATGACCCGGGCCTGTCACACTCAAATTGTTGAAAATAGAGTCAAATCTTCACCAATATAGAAACTCCTGAAATTCTTGTTGCTCATTCAAGTGAACCCAAAAGAAAAAGAATGGTTAAACTGGCTTGTGAGACTAGGCTCCCTAAACCTCCTATAAAATTCAACAAAGACATTTGTCAGACTGCCACTAACATCCACCACTAGAGAACAATTGATAGTGTGTTTGGAAAATATAGAGAGCCAGACAACCCAAGTCTATCACAAAAGGCTATTCTCAGAACTTTAAATGAGCAAGTTAATGACCATGCATCTGGAAGTCTGCACAATAAGCATTAATATCATAGAAACAGAAACAGATGAAAAGATACTTGACAATCCTTTGGAGTTTTTAAACTTGATAACTGGAATGCTCACAAGCTAAACATAAAGATTGGCTACATTGTAATGCTCCATCTAGAAATAGGGTTCATGAAGCAACTTTTGTACAACAACTTGCTGGATGCTTTCTTGTGAGCTATTGCTCCAAGGAATGTCAAATTAAAGAGAACTGGTTGGAGCACAATTTTTTTTGCAAGTTTGGGGAACTGTGCATGCACAAGGTCTGTTGTCACGATGAGCAGCCTCTAGAAAAGTTAAGCTTTTGTCTTGCAGCAGCAGCAGATCTTCACAATGTTACCAACTCCTAGATTCTTTACCAAACATAATCAAAGCTGAAATCTTATACAGTGATATGCAAAGCAAAAGAGTCCTATTTGATTGAGACATGCTATTCATTCTAAAAAGGCGCCAATTTCCTATAAAGCTTGCATTTTCTGCATATGTAAATCCTAAAGAAAAACACTGCCATTTTCTGCTAAGATTAATTTTCGGCCAATGTTACTTTCTTGAAGGGAACATAAAAAAAATGAATTTTAATCTTTATAGAAGATTGCTACAGTGCAAAACAGAATTATTAACACAAAAAATATTGGCTACAAATAGATAAGAAAATTGTTGTTTGGTGATATAATTCTATTCCAGCAGAGCTGGATTGCTTGCTAGTTCTCTATTTATTCTACTCTGCCAGTTTCAATTCTATTTTTGTAGTGGCATCATCTATCTACTTGCTGAACTACAGACGAGACCAGAGCTTAAACTGCATCCATGTTCATCGCTACTCTACCTCTTCGTCACTACTTACCTTCTTCCAGTGCTGCTTCTGTTCATTGCTACTTGAAGATGCTTGCTGCATCAGCTTCTTCCTCTTCAGCTTCTCTTCGCTATCACATTTTGGTCTTGGCCTGTGCCGTGAGCGTAGCTGTGAGCCCTCAAGTATGGCACATGCAGCACACTGCCTCCCAGGACCGCCACAGTCCTCCATAACCCCTGCGTCCAATATTGACTTCACGATTCTCTCTTTAGTTCCAGTTACCCATATCTGATGCTTCCGCGCCTTCGCCTGCAGGAATGCCTTCTTGCATTTATTGACCCACTTCAGCACGGCAGGGTCCATTTTAGACCGCTTCTCCTTCTTGGACTGCTTTCTCTTCTCCATGGCCTCTTTTCTCTTCTCTTCCAGCTCCTCTAGCAACTTGCTATCTTCTTCCGTGATACCATGGGCGAAGGACTCCAAGAAAGTCGAAACATGCAGCCGATACTCCATAGTATCCGCCTCTTTGTCCAGGGGGTTCAAATCAACCTTCGTCGGGCTGAAGAAGGCATATGCACCCGAACTTCGTCCTTGCTCACGTCCGGTAGCCACATTTGAACGTATGACTTCTTCACAACTTCTCTTCTGTCTTTCGATGGGCCGCAGGGTTCATGGTTATCTGCCCAGCAATTATATGGACGACGCCTTCAGACTTGAACACCACCATCGGTGTGGCTGATTGAAAATTTTATTTGTAAAGTGATTTGTAAGAAAGGCATTTCAAGGTTCCGAGAGAATTCGCCAGGGAACCTTTTGAGGGAGCAGAACCGAAGCAGGTGCAGACTAAGGGCTTTCGGGATGGTCAAGGATTTGTACTACTTCCGGATAGTTTATTTCTTCAAGTAGCGGAGCTCAGCCCAGTTCATACGCCGCACATCTGCCAGCCTTTGACGTGCGTAAGCCGTCGGAACTTTGTTCCGATAGGATCTGTAGACGTCAAGTGCCTGTTCACCTCCTCCGTATGGATCCTTGCGATAAAAGGGGTGCAGAACTCCGTCGCCACCGTAAACGCCGGGAAAAGAACAGCCAGTTTCACATATGGTAACACCGGGTCCAAATTCGCCATGTTCCTGTGTATCGAATTTTTTAAATCTTGAAATTCTGGATCCTGTTTGTAGCGCCGCACAAGCATTTTCCAGTCTAACTTCTGCAGGACAGAACGTTAAGGCCCTAGTTACAATAATTCACACGGTGCCCTTACATGGCAGTACTCCTCAATTAGCTGATTGGGATCAGCAGCAGAAGGGTCAGTGGCAGGAGGAACAGCAGCAGAAGAATCAGTGGCAGAAGGATCAGTGGTGGCAGAAGGATCAGCGGCAAGCCCGGGCCAGAGATCATATAGCTCGTCAAAATCATTGTACTCTTCTCGAGCACCTGAGGCGTAACCTGTCAGGCTGTTGCAATGGTTAACAAGAATGGAAAGTGACAGCGGGTGGCATGCAGCAAGGTCCTCGACATCACCCCAGTGCTCAGGATAGTTCTCAAGAAACTTGCCAAGAACAGTTCCCGACAGGTACGCATCACGCTCTGCCTGTTTGACGAAGATAGTTAGCAAACTCCAATCTCAAGGCATCACATTACCTCCGTGAACATCTTGTTGATATTATATACTGTGGGACTACCTTGAAACCGAGATTGTTTCAATACTTCACTGTTGGGTGAAAGGGCCTTCACCACAACAAGTGCTTGCCCCCAAAGTTCGTCTGTCCATTTCCTGGCTGCCTTGCGCTTCTCTGCATCACTTCCGGTCGTCAGATCATGACGCTCTTCCCCATCAGTCAACAGGACGATCCTTTCGCCGAGCCGCCTCCGACTTTCCAGAAATGCCTTAGCATCTTCCGGTGTTTCTATGGAGGCTATGGCCTCCTCCGAGCCTTTCTCGTTGCAGAACGTGAATAGCAGCACGTCACGGATCTGTTCAGCAACGGGATGATCCACATTCAAGTACCAAATACACACTACTCTGGTGATAGGACATCCAGATCGTGGCCGCTTGTTGGACATATCGTAAAGTTTAATAAGCTCCCAAGCGAAGGCTCTCAATATGCTGCTTTTCCCCCCTCCCTTGGTACCTGTCAATATGAAAACGCCCCCCATGCTATCCTTGAGTAAAGGTTTCACAGCATTCCTAAAACCGATGTACTCCCCCGTGCTGCAAAATGCGAACTCGAGAGGAGGCCTCTTGATCTGGCACGAACCCTCCAACCCCGGGAACGGAAGAAAAACCTTGGAGCCTTCATTGCGCAACTGTGCAAAATCTACTTCACGAGCCCTCGCCACCCGCGCCTTATTCACCTTGATCTCAAGCGGGTACATCTCTGTCCGGCAGCTAAAAGCTTTCGAGGAGCCCTAGGTTTTTCAATGTTAGCCTTAATCTTAAATATTTAAATTTAACCTACCGAACTAACTTTAACCTTTACCGCTGACCATTGCCATTTTCTGGAAGGAGAACCCACTTAAAGCACATAGGCAGTTCTGAAGAATAAAGGACTTGGATTTTGGGTAGCTTGGGTTGGTGTGTAAAGAAGGATTGTAAGTTTGTTGTGGCTGTAGCTTGTTGTTGAGTTATGCTAGAAAAACTCACAGCCTCTTTCTAAAAACTCAATGTAGAAACTTATAAAAGGTGGAAGTTACTTATGGATGGACCCTCAATTTTTGTTGTAGCACACTTAAATTTAGAGTTAAATTCTAAACCCATTACATTACAAAATGAAGGTTTAGTACACATTTAATATCCCTTATGAGCACAAGTTCCTCATATCCAACTTTTGCATGCAAAATAGTGTCAAATGGAGTCTAGCATAATTTTAATATACCAATGGCTTAATATAAGAAGGGTATGCCATGAACTAGAGTAGCATGGAATTTGGGCTTAGACCCCAAGTCAAATGTAAAACAATTAGCAACATAACTCAATAAAAACTAAATTAATGTTTTAGATAGTTGGTTATACTTCCAACTACTATCCCTATTATCCCACAATAATGTCAACTTCATGCTTAGGTTCACCATCAACAATTGCTAGTGGGAAAAAAATGGCTAGAGAGTGTTCTACAACAGCATGATCTGGTGCTAGCAAACTTACATGGAACACATCATATATATAGGATAACTCATATCTTATAACTTAAAGATCCAATTTATAAAATACATCACTAATTTGCTTTAATACCTGATAGGGTTTAACATATCTTGGTAATAGCTTCTAGGACAAAGACCTTAATATTTAAGTTCCGGGAGGATAACCAAACTTGGTTTGCCACTTGATAGGTTACATCCCAATGATGGTGATCCTTATTATATTGATACCTATCTTGAGTTTTGGCCATTGCATCAGTTGCCCTAGACCAACCTTGGCTCAACTACTTCATATAAATCTTAAAAGCTGGGACTAACACTTTAGATATTAGTTTTCATACAACAATTTGTTGAAGAACCCCATGAACATTCCCTTGCAACATCTTTCATGGAGAACAACTAATAGAGTTCTGAAATATGCCACCATTAACTATATACCTGAGAAAGTTCAAATGCAATTATCCAAAAATGCATTTACTTACCTTAGTATGTAGTTTGTATTATTGGAACTTCTAAAACACTAACTCCAAGTGTTTCAAATGACACAATTAACCCATATTATCTATTCCATTAAGAGTAGGTTTTGGAAGTTATTGCTATTTATACCCACCAGGAGGAGCAATAGAGGGCTTTGGATCAATAAAAGCTGCTAGTGGTCACCAACTACTACCTTTATTAACCACTATTTGTGAACATCTAGAGCAAAACCTTCCTTCCATCCTTTGTTTCCAATTACCTTGTTTATTCCTAAAGTTTTAATTCTTATCTAAGGTACTAGCATATAACTATTGATACTATTCTATGACCAAGTGACTAAAGGAAACTTGCTATGTTGCCTCTTTACACCTTAGGTATGTCTTCGGCTTAAATTTCAAAATCTTATTGCAAGAAAGTAAATTTAAACTTTTTAGAAAATAACTTTGAGCATCTTCATCACTTATATTTGCAATTGTAATGCATTTCTAAGTAAATGCATTAACATAATGCATAAAGTCTCCATACTACTTTAATCATTATAGCTCTATATGAAGTTTTAGACAAAGATCATCCAGCAAATATTCTTTATAAATACAAGATTACATTTTAGCATACCCATTTTCAATTCAAACCTAGTGCCATAAAGTTTTGGTATGATCCATGAGAAAGGATTGTATACACATAACCTTTGTACAATCATCCATGTTTATTGTTATAAATAGTTTTTTATATTATAAACCTAATCTTCTAAAACTTGATAGTCCCATATGCCTTTGAAATTAATTAGTTTTGAAGGATTGAATTTTGAAATTCTTGCAACCAAGAGTGACTGCAAAACTTCATTGTCCTTAAAACTTGAAGAAGAGTCTAATTGCTTAGATTTAGCTAGTTTAGCTATCTAGCTAATTTTTTTTTTTTCTTGTTCTCCTTTAATTTATAAACTTCTTTTCACAAATTCTTGATCTCAATATCTTGAGCCCATCTTGGATCCATATCGAACTCCATCTCAAGTCCATCTCAGGTCCATATCGGACTTCATTTTAGACACCATCTTGGGTCCATCTTAGGTCTATATTGGACTTTATTTCAGACTTCATCTCGGATTTTTTCTCGAATTTCATCTTGGACTTATTTCTAACGCTTTAATATGTCATGACATTTGCCATGTGTTAATCCTTCTTGTGTCCCTTTTTAAAGACTTATTCACCGATTACTTCATACTCATCCCTCGAACACTTCATTCAGAATTCTACTCCCACTTTCGACTTTCTAAGTTAAAGGTTTTGGTCTAAACATATTACACTAGTTGGACTTCCGCTTCAACCATTACTATGTGGCCATTTTAGGGCTTAGGGATTTATGTTTCATATGCAACATACGACCCGAGATGGAGTTTGAAATGAACCTGAGATAGAGTTTGAGATGGACCTGAGATGGAGTCTGAGAGGGACCCAAGATGGAGTCTGAGATGGGCTTGAGATGGAGTCTAAGGTCGATTCCAAGATGGATCTGAGATGGAGTTTGAGGTCGAGGCCGAGAAAGAGACCAAGACCAAGACCAAGACTAAGACCGAAACTGAGACTAAGACCGAGTCCAAGACCGAGTCTGAGACTGAGTCCAAGACCGAGTCCGAGACTGAGTCCAAGATCGAGTCGGAGACTGAGTTCGAGATTAAATCCAAGTCCAAATCCAAAGCCTAAAACGATCATCTCCTAGACCTTGGGGGGTTTGGTGAGCTCTAAAAGTATAGTAGGGGAGGACTCTAGTGGAGCCAATTTAGCCAAAAAAAGCCAATGTGACCAAAGAAGGCTATACCCACATGGTGGGTGAGGATATAACCATTAAGGAGTCCAAAGCTAAAATGAATACAAATGGACAAGTGGAGTAACTTGGTGAAGTGTTCAAGAGCTAGCTCTAGCTCCCCTAAGAAATCGAATGGATAATTCTCCCAATCCAAATATGGATAACACTACCTACTTGGATACTTAGTGTGGCTCATCAGAACCTTGCTCTAACCACATAGTTAGGGTAATCAAAGGTGGAAGGTGGGGAGAATACCCACAAGGCTTGCATAAGGTTATAGTGTTTTGAAATGTTATCCCAAAATCCTAAACTGTGGAAAGAAAGAGGAATAGTCCTTTTGTGTAATGACTAAAGATGCAATGATGTGGTAAAGAAGTCCTAGAGGTTAATGGGATGTAGTGGTTGGGCCTTCAGGCTCTAGTCTAGTGGCAGTGTTAGCGAACATGGCTAGGGATTGAAAGGGATTTGGTAGGGACTGAAAAAGGGATGTTGGAGAAGGTTGTTTTTCATATCTCTAAGCATTTTAAGGATGTTAAGGAGTGGTTTTAGGATGATCACTCATGGATGGATGGCTTATTCTTTGAGAGATAGGACTATGGCATAGGTGGTCTAAGACTATCAATGAGACAAGGGTAAATGGGCATGGCCTTAGCATAACAGACTAATATGTCAGTAGTACCTTTGGGGTGTCAATTAGAGGATCAGATATGTGAAGCACTTAGATCAAATGTAAAGGCTAAGTGGCATAGATGCCATTCACGGGGCTAGCAAGTCCCTAAGTTTAGAATAAGACTTATAAAGGTTGTGAGTAAAACTCCTCCAAATGGTCAGAAATATAGTTAAGTGACTAAAGTAGAATGGAAAATTTAGCTGCTTACACTACAATGTTGTAGCATCAAACTCTTCCTTTTCTAACTTAGTCTTAGTGTTTTTCATAGCATCTTTAGTAAGAGTTTCCTTGTCTAGAGGTTTCAACACCATTAACATGATTCCTTTTTGCCATCTCACCAACTACATGTATGCCTCTATGAATAAATGAATATGCATATAACATTTTTACCAAGTGGTGCAATTTAACTAATCTTATATAAGTTGCTTTAGATCTATTAAAAAAGTCTCTGCATATACAACTAGAGTTAGAAAATCTGACAAAGGTTGAATAAAAATCACTAAGATAATTTTTCTGATAGCAAATGTAACATACTTGAATTTAGAGCTAAACTCTAAACTTGTTCTAATATAAAACAAGGTCTAGTATGCATATTGAGGGATTAAGCTCAATATGTGAGGGTTCCTACCAAGTCAATGCAAAATAAAGCAAAAGAGAACTAAAAATAATTTAGTTATCTTGTTATATCTTGTTATCTTGTTATCTATGCTATCTTGTTATATCTTGCACTAGCTAATGACAAAAACCTTCAGGTATTGAGATTAATCCTTTAATATCACTGGATAATAACTTATAGTGTCTGCCAAACACCCTTGCTATCATGCCCTTTGTGTTAGTCTCATTCCGGTCCCTAATGTTATTTATGAAAAGTGTCTAAATTTGTTCATTTGGCATATTTACAGAATGTAGAGATTGTTTACACACAATAGTGTTCGTCCCGTGTCCAAATGCGCAATCTAAAGATATTCCATATTTAATAAGTTTTAAGATTATCCCTAACTCCTAGTACTAAGGGTGGTTAAGGGTGAAACCCTAAAGCTAGGGGGGGCGGGGGGTTATGGGCTATGGGGGGTTCTAAATATATAGTAGGGATAGTGGGTAGGTCAGGTATAGTTGACTAATTTAAGGTATAGTTTAGCTCTTGCTTGTGTGTTTGTCTTTATTCTATGCCCCACAAGTTCCACACTGCTAACTGGTGGAGTACCTATATCCTCATGTTCGGCCACTAGTATGTTAAAACCTTATTTGGCTCCGTTTTGTGTGCTAGTCTTGGCGTTAGGATGCTGGATGTTTTAAGACTTTTCCAAGTCCCTCTGTGCTTCTGTCCCTTCGCTCCTTGGTGTACACTTAAGAATCATTTTGTGCTCTAGTGCCTTCACTCCTTGGCTCCATACTTAGGAATTGGCTTTGTTCTTTCATTCAGTGGCCTAAGGCCCTGAAACTTGGGTTCCACACCACTATCTTTTGAACACATGGCAAGTGGTATGTGGCATGTGACATGTGGCACATGGAGGATTTAGGTTCCACTTTGTGGTTATCCTATGGTAAATCACTATAGGATAAAGGGTAAAAACCACGTGCATTATATTTACTATCAAAGGATATGTCTCGGCAAGTACTATTCTATAAGTAGCTAAAGGGAACAACTCGAGAAACAATCCATAGGGGTTAAAATATAGAGGGAAAGAGCCCATGAACAAGAGTGCACCCCCTTTTCCAATCAGTTAAGGGTCTTAGGATATAAGGTTAAGTGTCCTTGGGTTTGAATACTATTGAGCTGGGTGACCTCCCAGGAAGTCTAAACTCATGAGCTTACATATTCAATATTCAATGAGATTGGGGAACTAGTTTCATTGCATATGCAAAGATGAAAATGATGGTTTGAGTGGGTACACATTTGGGTGCAAAGGGTTTGCATTCGTTTCTTAGGTATGGATTTTGGTTACCTTTTGTACTATATTATGTGAGCTTACTCTTGGGCTCATAGGATGGAATGAGATGTTCCATTTACACAAGTTTGTGCTTGGGTTTGTGAGTGAGGTATATTAGC
The DNA here is from genome assembly GCF_000143415.4 of Selaginella moellendorffii. NCBI lineage: Eukaryota > Viridiplantae > Streptophyta > Lycopodiopsida > Selaginellales > Selaginellaceae > Selaginella > Selaginella moellendorffii. The sequence continues at coordinate 1,714,455 of NW_003314283.1, read as the reverse complement.
AACTCAAGGTTACACTTTGATTTGATAAAATGAATTTAACATATACCATTTTGCATGAGTTTACACTTAGGCTCGTAAGTGAAACACATTAGCAACTCAAGGTTATGTTATGAGTTGGCAGAATTAATATTAGCCTACTAGTGGTTCCATGAGTTGTTCCAATGGTCTTATAAGTTGTTCTATATACCATAGGTGAAAGTAAACCTCCTCTAGATTTTCTATGAGTGGCAAATAAACTGGTCTATAGCTATTTAGCATGATATTAGTGGGTCCTTCCTAGGCATGATTATAAGTTGATCACCTAAGACTATAGGGATTAGTCTATTGGTTCAAGTAGTCATTGTTATGCTTTCTCATAAATTTTTCTTAAATTGGACTAAAGGCAATGCAAACACAAACTTAAGGTTTAGTTAAAGATAATACCAAAAAGAAAGTCCTCAGGGACAAAGGATCAAACATGTAAATCATTTTCTCTTCTTGGAGAAATAATTTGCAACGAGATGTTAACTCATTATTCGTGTTCACATTATACAATCAAAAGTTGTTACTTTGATGCATGTTGGAAATGATGGTCATACAAATAATGAATTGTGGGATGAATAGTGGTGAAACGCTAAACTATATTGTCTAGGCTTGCTATTAAAAGACTTAGGTTATAATACTCAATTCTTTTCCAAGGAACTTTGCTATTGCTCCTTGAATAGCTTTGTGTTGGATTAGTTTTGAGTTTGGTCAGATAGAGAGTGGTATAAGCTTGTTTGTGTTGTGAACAAAAGTTAGTGGTGTTGAGTGTCGTAAATCTTTATTAGTGGGGTGTGGCATTTATGTTGCATTTTGTGGAATTGAGTTGGCACTTAATATTCATATAAACCTTTGAATTAATTACAACAGTATTGCTTATGGTGTTGCTTAATTGATGATCAAGTCATTGTAAGCTCTATTTCGTTAAAGTGGGAATTGTCATTATCCCACTTGTAAAATAAGGTTTCCAAACCTTTATATAGTATATAAATATAACAAAATTCAACTGCATTGAGGCACATGCCATTTTATTTTAAACAAGGAAATGTCTACTCAATCACTTCTCCTCCCCCTACCACTACTTCACCTCTCTCTTCTCCTTGTCATCGTCGTCCAATTTCTTTCCATCCTTTTAATATTGGCTCAGTTGCTCCGAGTCTAGGTGGAGCCCAAGTCCCCATTCAATCTTTACTTTCCCCTTATTAATAAAACAACTTCGTAGACTTCCAATAACATGCTGTAACACTTCTAGTATAATGCAAATCCTCTCAAAGAATTGTCTTTTAATATTAATACAATGGCATGGAACCCCATGCCATAATAAGTTACATTTTTAAATAAATACATGCCATCTCAGACTGTTATTTTTTGCCTCCAACGCCTATACAATAATCTTGGAATTTCATCACTCTCCACACTATCAGGATTTAAACCCAATAGTAATGCCATCTCTTCTCTAATACGTCCACGCTCATGGTCAGTGGTCGAAGAACCCATCCGGTTGAGCAGATTATGGAGATGCGGATAGTGCTTGGCTAGACAATATACATGCCATAAATGATGACTGGTGTCTGTCCGATCAAATGGCTTTTGATATACCGTTCCATCTGCCATTTGGTTGATTTCTGCAGCCACCTCCTGGACTGGCCGGTTCTCTATCACCATCGCTCCAAGCCGTTCTGCAAGGTCCCCCAGAACATACGGTTTCTTCTCCCTAGTTTCCATACTGCAAGAGATGGGGTGCACTGCATATGTGTGCGTGTTCGCTGCAGTTTTAATCGGTGAGTCATCGATGATGAGGATTTCACTTGACCTAGCAGTCCGGTTCATCACTACAGCCTCTGGCTTGACGAAGATGGGCTTGCTACCCCTCACATGGACCATAGTCAAGCAATCCTCTTGCGTTAGGAGAAAGTCAAATGGTAATATTACTCGCGTCTGATCGTGCATCATCTGTAGCAACGTTAATGCATTGTGGCGCATCATAGATGTCCAAACTCCCAATTGCAAATTGAACCCGACCCTCTGTTTTAAGTGTCGCATGGTCATTATTAGATCCCGCAGTTTCTCCCGTGTGATTAATGTGAATCTGTCTCTTTTGACCAACTTGCGACCGCAGGCTTTGGAGGGTGCAGTGACATTCGAGGACGAGCCATGCTCATGGGAGAAAAGGACACCGTTCAGATCAAAAACGATACAGTACCTTCGCCGTGACTCTGAAATGAAATGCGTCAGCATAAAAAATGGTACAAGTCAATTTTACCATCTACAATATTAGCGAATGGTGCTCCCGATGGTCGTTCAGAGGGTTTTGGTCGAGGAAACGTGAAGGGCGGAAATACTCTCCTCTGCAATGTGGGGTCAATCGCATCCGATGGCGTGTGGGCACATGCCATTTCAGCTGTAGACTCTGGTACAACTGGCTCAACAGTGGCATGGGGTGGTTCCGATGGCGTGTGATCACACGCCATTTCAGCTGGTGCCTCCGTTGGCAAAGTGGACATGACCGAACAGGCAGTAGGGGCAGTGTAGGGAGGTTCCAATGGCGCGTAGTCAGACGATTGGGCACACGTTGAGTCCGTTGGAAATGAGGATACGACCGGCTCGGCAGCTAGGGCGGCCTCATGCGGGTCCAATGGCGCCTGGTCACCGTCAGTTGGATACGTGGACAAGATTGACTCAGTGGTATGGGCAGTATCAAGTGGAGCGTGGTCAGCTTGCTTGGCGTTGATATGGATAGTAGCCTCCACCAGCTCTGATGACTCTTGCAGGCAAGTAGAGTCCACTGGCGGATCCCTATGCATGTCCAAATATCTCCCTTCGATTGAGATGGTATCCTCCCTACTGGCTACTAAAAACAAACTTATTAGCACATTGAATCGACTATACTGTATTTACCATCAACTGCTATTGAGGAACTAGGACTGATATCACTTGGGCGCACTGCTGATTCTGAAGGATTGGACATACGTTTCGACCCTTGCTTGGCACTATCCTTCCTTGACACTAAAGGCTAGAGTTTGTATCTTAATTCAACTGAATAATCTCTACTTACCATTTGCTTTGCGACCTACATGGACAATGTTAGAAATGGTAAAAGGTTAGGAATGGATGTACTATTATTTATCTGATGGTTTGTCTTGTATGACCTTCCTCCGCTGCTCTTTGGCCACCTCAGGCTGGCCATCGTCGTCATCATCGTCGTCGTCGTTATTGTGATCGTCACCATTGTGAGGACCATCCAGGTCCTCTTCGTCCTCCTCTTCTTCGTCCTCCTCTTCTTTGTCCTCCTCTTTGTCCTTCTGCTCTTCCTGCTCATTATCTTTCTCTGGCTCCTCATCCCCCTCCTGCATTTCTTCCATAGGCTGCTCAGGCTGGATGGCTTGTTCTTCCAGGACCATCTTGGGAAAATCATCTGGCCGAGTCTCCATCTGAAAATACAAGACATCCATAGCCTGTTTTAGTGTGTGACCTAGGACCGTATCCTCACCTGACTGTCTTAACATGGTTTCTGCACGTTCTTGCACCCTTCGAAGACGACGAGATGAGAAAAACGTGGCCCTGACTTGAAAAGCATCCCTCATCCATTGTACCTCTCCATTGAGATTGAGGAAGGGGAGTCCGCCATAGGAATCTGAGTCAGGAGGTGTTGACCGCGAGGCATTACCTATCATCTTTTCGTTGCCCTTCTTCCTTTTCGAATCAAACGCCTCTGATCCCGACGACTGTCCAACGTGCTTTCGCTTTTTATGACCACTGTCAGTTTGAGCTTGGCTGGTGCTTGCCTGTTTTGCCTTTGAAGAAGTGTCTCCTGTAAGGAATGGCATGAGACCACACGCCATTGCAAATATAATTTGTACCTCCTTTTTTCCTATTGCTTGTCTTTTTGTCCTTCTTCGACGCGCTACCAGTGCGCTTTTCAGTCCTCGTGTCTGAATATTCACAACGATCTATAATCAAAATGGCGTGAGGCCTCACGTGACCTTACCTTGTGCAGGTTGTGAGCTCGGCCCAACAGTAGCTATTAACGCCGTTTCAGCATCTAGGGGTGGCCACGCTCCTGCATACAGAGCTTGTGAGATAACATTTAAACTTAAAGTGCGTACTCACCAGGTTCGCAAAGAAGATACTGTTTTTCTTTGGCAACTGTAATTATATGCTTCATTGAAGTCATCTCTTCAATGGAGTTTGTCACCGCAACACACGGGACACCCTTGAGTAGTGCGGCTCGAAAGAATAGTCCGCCGCAGTTGTACTCGACAACGCATTTGCCCTTGGAGTCGGAAGCAGGTGCTATTGCGTTGAAGACCCAGCTGAGCATTTCCCATGTTGCACCTGGAGCTTTCTCTGGATTCGAAAGCTCCATAGCCGTCTTCAGTTCCTCAGGCACGGGTAAATTGACCTCCCTTAGATCAATTCGATCGGCCTTGTCGAACGAAGCTGGGAAGTCACTCTAGTCCCACTCTGCTGCAGGACCAATAACAAGGGCGAGTGTGAAGATGCGGACATTCATCGGTATCTTCTTCTTAGCCATTATCCCATGGATCTCCTGCATCTCCTTGCCTTTCAACCGAGCCTTCACCTCATTCAAGGCCTTCCAGAACTTGTGATAGGATTCGGAGTCGTAGATCATATAGTGGACTGAAGATTCCACCTCCGCAAGTCCCACCATTAAGTCAATGATGGAGCTGACTTCGTTTGCATAAGTGATCTCCTCGTTTGTGAAGTCCATCACACAAAAGATGTTCTTGACCTGCTCATCTCCGCGGGAAACGATGCTCCTCCACCTTTGATCCTCATCCGAATTCACGTATACCCGGTAAGGTTCTCGATAGGCCTCTGCTGCGGGGTCGAGCTATTTCTGAAGCCGGTGGTCGACATCCGTCTTAATGAAATTTGGATACTGATCCAACTTCTCAGCTTTACTTTTCGTGGCATCCTGCAGCAGATCGATGAACTTGGGGGCCCCCTTCACGTAGTCGTCGATGTCTTCATTTGACAACTCCAGCTCTTTCATCATCTCTTGCATGGTGTCGATGCTTACCCTCTCCACGGCCACTTGCTCGAAGATCCAATCCTTCAATAGCGCACGAGCTCTCAGAGTCGTGCACAAGTCCTCGTATGTCATAATATGGCCGGGAGTCATTTTGGTCTTGTTGAAGACTACCTCACCACGTAGAAGAGCATTAGCCACTGTCAGAAGGTCGTCGTCGTCTAGAGACCGCGAGAAACGCAAGGCATTGAGCTTCAAATCATTGGGCTTCCGGCCGTCCTCCACACCCATTGAGTTTAGCAACTCCCCGTCATGGTACCTCCTCAACACATCTACCCATTTGTCAAAAACAACTTTTGTCGCGAGTAGAATGTTATGGATGCTGAGTGTGTCATTGACCCCTAGTGTTTTCGAGAGAAGACTCGAGAATTCCTGCAATGGAAATGGCGTGAGGCCACATGCTATGCCACATGCAACGAGGCTTACCTGCCAGGCGCTAGTTGCTAGTGCACGTCCTTGTCCTGGTTTTTGTGGCTTCTTCAGTTGAACCCAGAGCTTCCGTGTTCGTGCCAATGTCTCGTGCAGACCCGATTTGTAGCACGTTTCTTGCTTGACATTCTGCGCGTGGGAGATGGATATGATAGATCGGAGGGGCGAGTTGCCTTTTATCAGGCAGACAACTCTTGTCTTGAAGACTTTCTTCACTTCCTCGCCCACCATAATATCCACAACTATCTCTTGCATCGCCAAGCTAGAATGCTGCCCGGAGACGGCATAGAACAAGATGTTCTGATTGTCCAACACCTTCCTATTGATCAAGTCTGGAAACCTCGTCTCGCCCTTCATTGTTCGGTAGTAGGGGATCACGTCTGCGATGTCGGGTGTTACTGGACTTGCCAGCATCTTTTGCTTCAGTTTCTCCACCCACTCATCAGATACTAGCCTATGGTTGTATTTGCTTTGGATGTCGATACGGCTCACATCGATTGTATATACTTTGTTGGAATAGTAACAAGTACTATTATCAGCGACGATTTTTGCTGCCTCTTCTTGCTCTTTCTACTCTTTGCGGCTCTTCTTTTTGGTGGGTGTAGTGTTCGAACCCGAGGCAATGGCATCACCGAGTAGCTTCTTTTTTGGAGCAAGAGAGTCGGACGTCGGCTTGAGCTTGACCACCCTTTTCTGCTTCGGGGTAGTTTTCAGATCGACCCCCTTCCCCTTCGCTTCGCGAACTGGAGGCACTCTCAACGGCTCAATGTTGGAATATAGTTTTTGAACATCGCCGTAGGTGAGGTCCGTGGATTCCATGTGATCTTCATAGACCCGCAGCGTCTTTGAAATTGTGGGCCTCTTGGACAACCTCTCCCTAGCTCCCTCTAGGAATTCCTCATAGCCGCTGCCCCCCTCCAGGAAGCCGCTAGGATGTGCAAGGTGGATCTTGAAGGCGGACGCTGTCTCTACCACAAGTGCCAGTCCATATTCTTGCATGGAACTGCATGGAGTGTCTGTCACTTGGATGAGGATCCCCATGCATTCTTTTCTCCCACCATCTGTGTTGTACAGCCTCAGATCCTCGCCTTCCATCCCGAAAGTCCAACTGGTGAGCTCCTCCCCCTTCTCTGCATCCACATTGACAGTGGCTGGAAGAAGAACGCAATTCCTCGCCTGTTTAGAAATGCATAACAATTAGAGCTGACAGATGAAAAGCTAGCAGCTGGAAATAACGTGAGGCCACACGCCATTCACCACTGCATCAGATGTCTTGAGGCTGCATCCTAAGATGGCGTGAGGCTACACGCCATCTGTAACCGGACTGCACTCGAGAGCCCAATCGGTGCATGCCAATGTTGCTACTGAATGGCATGTGGCCTCATGCCATTTTCTACTTGGCCTAAAAGACTTACCATTTGAAGCCGAATGGAGGCGTGACAATCGAGGCCGGACTCGCTGGCGAATGTGCACTGTGTGTGCAGCGGATCGTAGCAGCAAGGCTACTCTGCCACTTAACAGTTGGAGAGTGGCGCTGAAATCTCCCGGGACGCCAAGTGGGCTGCGTGTGGGTGGCGGAGTGGGCGGCGGAGTTGGCGGCGAAGTTACAAACTGGGTGTGTCTTGAAGTGGACGCCGATGCACACGAGCGCGATGCGAGCGTGAGTGTGATGCAAGCGCGAGTGGATTCCGATGCACACGAGAAACCTGTAGAGAAGGTAGATGAGCACGAATGTGAGCGTGATCGCGAGTGGGAGCGTGATCGCGAGTGGGAGCACGAGCGCGAGTACGAAGCAAAATGCAAAACCTAACCTCACACGCGCGAAATGTCACAACGGTTGGTAATCCCGCCACGTCATCATTCCTCGGACTTGGGCGCCACCATTAATTTCTGGATTGCCGCACGCATGCAAGCACGCAAAATCCAAAAGAAATTCGCAACGTCATCATTCCTCGGACTGCATGCACGCGAAATCCAAAAGAAAGATCATGATTGGGATATCATTTAATACCCTCACTATATTTATACCATGCATGATTGGATATTCCAAAGCATCTTGTATTTCCAAAAATGGTAGATGTTCAGCTAAATAAAGAAATTCTATCTGTTTCTATTTTTCTCTCAAATCAATATTATAGCGTGTGGGCTCATGCAATTTTGAACCAAAGAAACCCAAAAAACGTTGGATCCAAAATATTTTGAAAAAACCCAAAAAACCCTAAACATTTTAAACCCAAAAATCCAAGCGTCCTGTGGCGTTATTCCTTGAATGGCGTGTGGGCGCATGCTATTTTCAGGGCCAAATGCTGAATGGAGAAAAATTCCCTTTCAGTGCAAATGCTGCAAGAGGCAGATGCCGAGCACAAAGGACTGTAACTACCTCACATGACACAGATAAACTTTTCTCTATTTGGCAAAAATAAACTTTATAGCGTGTGGGCTCATGCAATTTTGAACCCAAAAAATGCACCAAAAAATTCTCGGCGTCATCTGGCGTTATCTCTTGAATGGCGTGGGGCCGCATGCCATTTTCAGGGTCACATAGGAATATATTCCTAGGATATTCTGACACGCGCGAGATTTTTTTGAGTTTTCTGGAGATCCAACCGTTAGATCGCAACTAGATTTTACAGAATGGTATACAATGTCTTTCTTGATGACCTTGCAAAGAAGCATCTCGATCGGACACCACATGAGACCACACGAGCCTTACAATGTTTCAGGGGCATTTGCCATAGATCCGACCGTTATTTTGCTCCAAGATTTTACAGTTTGGTGTGCATTGACCTTTCCATCGACACTGCAAAGGGACATCACAATCAGATGCGGGATCACAAGAAACTAACTTCACTAACTCTGGTTTCACCAAGATCTACGTAAGGAGTTATGAAATGAAAGGACCCTCTCTATTGAAATGTGTTTATGGTCCTGGGGGCATTGTGACATATCAAAGGATTTTGCATCAAGTTCTGTATTTGCATGTTTATCAAGCTACTGAATTGCTAAACCCTAAACCCTAAACCCTAAACATGTGGCAAATGCTGTGTGAAGAAAGATGCCCTTTCTGGGCAAATGCTGTAAGAGGCAGATGCCGAGCAGATGTATCTCAGGCTAGCGAAGGGGACAAACGAAAGCTAGCTATAAACATGATGGGATGCAAATAGATTACTAGGCTGGTCCTGCGAAAATCAAAAACCATAATTGAAAACATTGAAAATGCAAAAAGAAAGGTTTATAATATTTTTGAATTTTAAGCAACCAAAGGAATGTAAGTAGGGCATGTGTTTGTAAGTTTAAAAATGCCTCAACCACTTAAATTCCCAAGTAAATAAAGCTGTTTCTATTTTTGGTACAGGTAAACTTTATAGTATGTGGGCTCATGCAATTTTGAACCCAAAAATGCACCAAAAAATGCTCGACTAGCATTATTCTTTGAATGGCGTGTGGCCTTATATTGCCATAAATGGACGTACACACACAGCATAATTATTCCTTTACACGGCGAATAATCTTGGCGCGGATCGCTGACATGGCATGGCAAAGTTCGAATCACTGACATGGCACAGCTGGATCGAGGCAAGGACATGATGTGACAAAGTTCAACCTCCGATAGCAAAGTCTAGAAGCTACTCAGTTTGAAATTTGTCAGAGGAGTCATAAGATCTGGTTTGTCAGAGGATTTGATGTGACGTTCAAGCGTGTGTTATTTTTGAATTCTCGAACTCATTCCTAGGTCTATCATTTTTGTGCGCCGTGTTCTTGGTTCCGCTGAGCGCAGTGAGCGCTGCTTGTGTAAGCGGCGTTGTGAGCTGTGGTTTATGCGTCTACGAGCGGTTGCGGCATTGCGAGCGCCATTGCGAGCGGCAGTTTATGCGAGTGGCAGTTTGTGCGAGCGGCGCTACGAGCAGTTGCGGTGTTGCGAGCGGTGCTACGAGTAGTTGCGGTGTTGCGAGCGGCACTGTCTTTGGTGTGGCTACCGCTTCCTCTTGATATTCGGCACTTGTGCTTCCTGGTATGTTCACCATGGAATGGCTTAGGACCACATTTAGAAATGGCATGAGGCCACATGCCATCTTGGGCCCTTGCAATTTCATGGCTAGCATATTGTTCATGTATGTTTTTACTTGCCTGCAGCTGTGTGTATATCAAGATGGCATGAGGCCTCATGCCATCTTTGGCCCCTGCTAGCCTATTGCCATATTCCTTTTGAACTGTATATATTTTTGTATAGGTGACTAGTCACGCACACAAAAATATATACAGTTGCAGCAAGGCAAAAGGAATATAGCAACAGGCTAGCAGGGGCCAAAGATAGCGTGAGGCCTCATGCCATTAATGGTACCACTAATGGCATGAGGGCTCATGCCAATTTTGTGAATGCGAAATTTCACGTGGGTGTCAATAGCATGTTTGAATAATGGCATGTGGCCTCATGCTATTGAGGTTGTTTGGTATGTTATGATTTAGGCCATTCTCCAATCATTTTTTGTATGGTCTTAACTTCTTTTCTGCACTTTCAGAATGGCCTTCAGGGTTGGGGAAAAGGTTTACATTTTGAATGGTGGGAAGAGAGTTGCAAAAGGATCTTGTGTCTATGGATCGGAACTTTGTTATACACTGTCAAAGGCTTGGGGAAGGCAATGCTGCTGTATCAGTAGAGACTGTCTTCGATGGGAATGTGGTCGCTATTGAACGAGGAGAGATGGTCATCGGGGTAAATGTTGTTGCCTTGAAAAATCTTCAGAAGAAAGCAGATGTTGGGGACAGCGCAAGTGCGACGCATGTTCCCTCCGTGGATCTTAAGAACCGTGCTACATGGATTCAGGCAAAAGTGTTTCTAAACAACCCCGAGGGGGAGGTGGTAGCTGAGGGCTTAGCCACAGTTGTCGATCCAAGAGATGCGGTTGCTAATCAAGAATTGGGTTGGGATGATATTGGAGTTGCGATTTTAGAGGTTGTTGACACAGAAGAAAACAGTCTGACTATTGGAAGCATTGTGCGGTGGAAATTGAGGCACTTAGTGTTTGAGAATGTGAAGGATTCACAATCAAACACCACTACAACTGATGACAGAAAATCTCTTCATGGGAAAAGAAAGTACACTTTCCTAAAGCGCAGCCAAAGGGATCTGAGCAACGAACCGAAAAGGCAGAAAATGGCGATGGAGGTTCGAATGGTCTCGACAGTTGCTTGTTGCAAGAGGAGGTGCTGTCAACATGCTGATTGGGATGCTATTGAAGAGGAGAGAGCAAGATACAAGACATTGTCCTGGAAGGCAGCTCGCAATTTTGTGTATGAGGCATTACGGTCATCTGTTGATGCTTCAGAACATCAGGTGGGGGGCATGGTCTTCCAGAGGGGTTTGGTCTGCATGAAGGCATGGAGAATCATTTATGGAGTCCCTCGAACCACATTCTACAGAATCAAAACTGAGTTCGAGGAACAAAGGGTTCAACAGGCAGTCCATGGGAACGACGGTACGCACAAAACCAGGGGTCATGTTGTATATGGAGAGGCAATCTTCAAGAGGTTTGTCGAGACATGTAGCGAGCAGCAACCACATAAAACCCGCCTCTTGGAAGATGGAACACGAGACACCCAACGAGTTCTCCCTTCCATGTATACCAAGGGGGCCATATTGGAAGATGTGAATCGGGAACTCCAGAGTAATGGCTACAGGAAGCTGAGCCAATCTAGATTTAGTAGATTGTGGAGCAACAGGTTCAGGGATGTGAGTATAGGAAAGTACTCCAGCTTTTCAAAGTGTGACGAGTGCACTGCTATCAAAATGGCTTTGTCGAAGAATTCTTGCAGCGCTCAAGAGCGAGAGACGTTGGTTAGAAGGCGGCTCGACCACAACATCGAGCAGAGAAGCTGCAGGACTGCATATTATCATAACAGGATTCTCTCCATGGAGAGACCTGACTCTTACCTCTGCATCATCCACGACAAAATGGACCAGAAAAAGACATGCTTACCTCGACTCAATCCTGCCCCCAAGGCAATCTCTTCATCCATGCAGCTGCCTGTGTCTCTGTTTGGCATAATCGTTCATGGGCATGGTGCCCAGAACTATGGGAACTTTTTTGTACCTCTATGGGGTGGCGGGGGTGCAAACATGATGATTGCGTCCCTAGCAAAACACTTAAGGTCTCTGCAAAGTGCGCAGACTGAGCTGAACGGCCAACCCTTGCATAAGGCCCTTGTCGATCGAACCCCATACAGGGTTCAGTTGGAGGAGGAGCAAAGGCTTGCAGTATCGCGTGGGGCCCCATGCCATCCCAGTGAATATGTTGGCCGTCAGATTGTAGGGTTATCACGTGAGGCCTCATGCCATTCCGACGAGGCTGGTCGCCCGGTGAATGCACAGCCTCATCCAAACGAAGCAGAATCTCAAGGAAGTTCTTGCGGCCAATGTGGCCTTCCACCCCATCTTCTGCTCCAAACAGACAATGCTAGCAGTGAGAACAAAAACATGTACGTCTTCGCGTACTTGGCGATGCTTGTTGCCAAAGGCATATTTGAAACGGTTACACTTGGCTTTCTCATGGTTGGGCACACTCATGAAGACGTCGATGCCATGTTCAGTCACCTGGCAGAGTCCCTCCGGCGATCCAATGTCCTCACCCTCCCACAACTCTACGATGAATTTCAAAATTGCATCAAAGGCACTGTTGAAGTTGCACTTCTGACAGAGGTTCCAGACTTTAAGGGGTTTGTAAGAGGCTACATCAGGGACGGATCCGAAACGCTGATTGGCCACTCCAAGCCTCTTCAGTTTCATTTCAGCATGTGTGACGGTGCTCCAGTGATGAGGTACAAGATGAGAGAATGGGACACAGTGTGGCTGCCAGTGGACGGCATTGAACTCTTCAAGAGAGATCCCATAACTGGGGAACCTATGATTCCTCAGGGTTCCCCATGGCCGATGCACCCGGATGGACTCAAAGACCAAGAAAGTATAGTGGCCGGGATTAGATAGCATATTGCCTTCTGGAAGAGGGGGTTGGTGTTTGGTGGAGAATCTTATTTTCAGAGGTGCAAGCCTTTGCTCGAATACTGGGAGAAGATTATATCTGCTATCCAAAATGGGCCGGTTGTATATGAAGAATTGGAAGAGTCCTTTTGGCCAGAACCCAGAGCACCAGATAGTAGCAGAACAATGTCCTCTGGAAATGCAGTGACAGATAACGATGTTGAGGATCACTATTGTGGGCCGAGGAACAAGAAGCCGGATTCAGCATTCAATCCAGTACAGGTCTGCAAAGGAATGGTCGTGCTTGTCAAACCCAGTAATAAAAAACAAATGATATAGGTGGGGCGCTGCATCACTGATGCAGAGGAGGACGCGGAAACTAACTCCTTCAATGTAACTGTGGAGTGGTTCAAGCCAAGTTCCGGATATACGAAGGATTGCCTAGAAAAGAGATGGGTGTTGAATCCAAGGGATCCCAGCATGAGCATATCGGTGGATAATGTTGTGCATGGTTGGATGCGGAAGCAGAGTGCCACCATCACCTTGCCTGACCATGCAAGAGATGCAGCAAGAGCATTCATAACCCGGGTTCAAGGTGAGATTCATTAATATTCCTTTACTAAGTTTCTAATGTATTTTATTTCAAGGTGAACAATCCGAATCTGAATCAGAGGAGGCGTGATGGCATGTGGCCTTATGCCATTCCTAGGTGAGATGATACAAATAACAAGTATAAATTCTTAGTTGTTCTAGCAAATCTTACTTAAAGTTTAAGGTGAACAAGCCGAATATGAATTCATCGGATTGTTATAACAAATTGCGAGGTGATGGCATGAGGTGATACGCCATTTGAGAGTGGTAGCCATTCCTATATGAGGTGAGTGAAATATTTATTAGAAATACCTCATTCAATTGTGCACTTCTAAGTCTTGGTCCACTCAGTACTGTTTGCATGTTTTTATTTTAATTCTTTCTCTAAAATGTTATTTAGCATGTGGCTTCATGCCATTGCTCTCCACAATCATGCATTGAATTTTTCTATCCTTGCATAATACTTCTCCATATATATAGCATGTGCGCACATGTGATATGGTTCATTAGGCCTGATATAGTGTGTGAAGTAAAACAAAGATGATGTGACATATGCATTTACCAATCACACGTGCATAAATCTAATAATATGGCGTGTGGCCCATATTAATGGCACATAAACCCATATTATGGGCTTACGTGCTTTATGTACCATCATTCCCTTGCAGCATGTGTGTTAGTTTCTTTTTATAACACAACGAACTCCATATTTTAGGGTGAAGAGCGTTCTTATGGCAAGCACAAAATCTGTAAGTGAGGCAGAAAAGGAGACGGAGAAGGAGATAGGTGAAGATGTAGAATATATAAGTCTTCCAAACTCCCCGTACTATACTCCAGGTGATCATTTTTCTGAACAAACAGCAACATTAACAACTATCGAGAATGCCCCAGTAACGTCAGAGACAACAATCCAAAGCAAAACAACTGACCCGGAGAAGGATGATAGTACCGCTGAGAGTACCAAAAAGGAGGTGTCCACTAGCGCTTAGGCTTATAATGGCGTGTGCCCTCATGCCATTTACTTGATCACCAAATACCTTTTTCCCTTTGCACTAGTATATCTTAATACCGGTTTGAGAAATAGAATGGCATGTGCCCTCAGGCCTTTTACTAAATCACCTTTGAAAGAAATGCAAGCCTCTATGTCGTAAAAAAAAGGTACTAGAGAAATTCCTTAATAATATGAATGTTATTTAGTTTCATGAAAATACACTAAGGGTCAAATGAGTTAAATGACTTCTCCAGACTAGCAATGCCTCTTGCTACACCTTCACAATTAGATTCGTTAGAAAAAGATAATATTGAATAATATCTAAATGTTCTCACCATTAAGTTATATGTCTGGTTAATAGGAATGACGTTCATCTTGGAAAGCTCACCACACGCTCAATGAACAAACAAATAGTGTGTGCGCGCATGCCATCGCTCTTCTTTAGCTTCAGATTCGGCTTGTTCACCTTGACAATGAGATTTATTATACAACCAGATGGACACAGTCTGGACATAAAGTCACCGCGCTAGTCACCATGCCCCAGATATGTCTAGCCCCTGGACAAAAAACATATAATTTCACGTCATTTTCAAATACTTGAAAATTTGTACTTAGTCCCATTTTACTGAATAAATCCCACTTTAACGAAATAGAGCTTTTGTGATTTTTTTATTATATTCATTTGATAGTGAGCAATGTGTTTATGAAGTTACTTGGTTAAATAATGATCAACCCCAAAGTAGTTGATAGTGAAGCTAGTCTACTTACAAGTAATAGTATTGGAGTAACTTTGACTAAGTTCTTAATAATGATCTATGATATGCTAAGCTTATGTTAGTACTTTATTTCCTTAAAAGTTTGCCCATTATTAAAGTGTTGGAAAGGGTTATAGCATTCACTTGCTATAGCTTATTGGTTTATCTGTTAGCATTTGGAATATATTGTTGGATGGAGAAAGTGTGTAGTTGAGGCATTAACATCATTAGCACTTGTGTTAGTGGAAGTAGCATTATTATTTTGAGTGATGAAGAATTTTCCTTAGATCTTGGTTTTTCATATCATTTTTTTTGTTAATGTTTTGGCTTCATATTACATTTTGAAAGTGATTGAAGAAAAGTGTTAGTGCAACGTGGATATCTGAAGATGTGGTTTTCATGATCAAGCCTTATATGTTCATTTTGCATTTTGCAGAAGTTAATGTTCGATGTCGGTAAAATGGGTAAGATATTCAATGTTTAGACATATTGTTGAGTCATGAGAATTTATATTGAAGTGAACTTATGTGAAGTTGTTAGTAAGAGGAAGTTGGTTGAGTTTTAAAATTTTGCAATCCTAAACTGAGAGTCATTCTTTATCTAGGATGAAAATTTTCCATAAATTTTCTTAGATTTTTTCAATGGTTGATATATTGATTATTTTGTTTTTATAAGCCAGTACAAACTAATGAAACGGTTAAAATTGATTTTGTTTGGATTAAACTTTAGTAAGTAGTTTATACAATGTGGTCTAAAAGGGATTCTAACTTTTTGGGTTAAGGCAATTAAGTTGAATAGAGTTTTAAGTTTGTATAGAAAAGTGGCCATCGCACTTTCTAGAAAGGTGATTCTTATGCTTTTCTTTTGTAACATTATGTTGGGTGGCAGGTTGCACCTTGCATTTCATTAGAATATGTGAGAGTAGTGAACTCTCACTAATCTTGACTTAATGTTAGTGGCCCTATGCCTTAACTGAGGATAGTGATGTTCAAATTAGTTGTTTGAAGTTAAAATATTAGTACCTATACTATAAGTTTGTCTATGAGGAGGTTGTGTACTAATATGAGTCCCATAAGTTTTTATGACCAAATAGCATGCTTAAGCATTGAACATTATGCCCATATTTTCGACATCCAACATTGATATCCATAAAATGCAAAAATGAACATCCAAGACTTGATCATGAAGACCATATCTTTAAATACCCACATTGCACTAACACTCTTCTTCAACCACTTTCAAGATCCAATGCGAATCTAAAACACTAACAAGAAAAATGACATAAAAAATCAAAATTTAAAGAAAATTCCTTATCACTCAAAATAACAATGCCACTTCCACTAACACAAATGTTAGTGATGTCAATGCCTCAATTACACACTTTTTCCATCCAACAATCTACTCCAAGTGCAATATATTCACTAATAAGCTATAGCAAGTGAGTGATATAACCAACACTTTATTGGTAAACTTTCAAAAAAATAAGGTACCAACTTAAACTTAGTATAATGAACCATCATTAAGAATTCAGTCAAAACTACTATAATACTATTACATACAAGTAGATTAGCTTCACTATCAACTATTTTGGGGTTGATCATTGTTTAACCAAGCAACTTCGTAAATACATTATTCACTATCACATGGATATAATATAAGTATCACAATGATTTGATCATCAATTGAGCAACACCACGAGCAATGTTGTTGTTATTACTTTAAAGGTTTATGTGAGTATCAAGTGCTAACTCGATTCAACAAAATGCAACATAAATGCTACACCCCACCGATAGAAGTTTATAACACCCAACACTACTAACTTTTGTTCACAACACAGACAAGTTTATGCCACTCTTTATTTGACCAAACTCAAAACTAATCCAACACCAAGCTAATCAAGGAGCAATAGCAAAGTTCCCTAGAAAAGAATTAAGCATTATAACCTAAGTATTTTAATAGCAATCCTAAACAAAATGGTTCACCACTATCCATCCCATAACTCACCACTTGTAAAACCATCATTTCCAATATGCATCAAGGTAGGGATTCTTGACTGTATGATGTGAATATGAGCAATGAGTTAACACCTCGTTATAAATTATCTCTCTAAGAAGAGAAAATGATTTATATATTTGATCCTTCGTCCCTGAAGACTTTCTTTTTGGTCTTAACTTTGACCAAACCTCAAGCTTGCTTTTGCACTGCCTTCAGTCCAATCCAAGAAAAGTTTATGACAAAGCACGATAATGACTACTTGAACCAATAGATTAATCCCTATAATCTTAAGTGATCTACTTATAATCATGCCTAAGAAGGATTTACTAGTACTATGCTAAACAGTTATGGACAAACTTATTTGCCACTCTTAACAAACCTAAGGAAGGTTTATTTTTACCCTTGGTACATGGTTCAACTCATGGTAACCACTAGAACAATTTATAGAACCACTGATAGGCTAACATTAATCTTGCTAACTCAAACTATAACCTTGAATTGCTAATATGCTTCACTCACGAACCCAAGTGCAAACCTGTGCAGAATGGTACAACTCAATCCTTCTTATAAGCCCAAAAGCAAACTCACATCATATGGTACAAAAGGTAACTAAATCCATACCCAAGAAATGAATGCAAAATCTTAGCACCCAAACGTGTACCCACTCAAATCATTGTTTTCATCTCTACATATGCAACAAGATTAATTGCCCAATCTCATTGGATAGTACTCGTTAAGACTCATCATTTGATACCAAATATAGTGCACGTGGTTTTTACCCTTTATCCTATAGTGATTTACTATTAGCTAAACCTTCTATATGCGACATGTCACATGCCACATGCCACATGCCAGATACCACATATCCATGGTGTGGAATCTAAGTTTCAGGGCCTTGGGCCACTAAACGAAAGAATAAAGCCAAACTTCTAAATATAGAGCCAAGGAGTGAAGGCACAAGAGCATATAACAACTCTTGAGCATACAACCCAAGGAGCAAAAGGACAGGAGCATGGAGTGACTTAGAATAGTCCTAGAACATTTAACATTCCAATACTAGGACCAACACACAAAATAGAGCCAAATGAAGTTTGGTGCTATTTCAGCATATCAGTGGCCTAACACAAACTCCACCAGTTAGCATAGTGTGGAACTTGGGCTTAGACGAATGCGAAACAAGGATAAACACACAAGCAGGAGCTAGACCATGCCTCAGGTCAATTGGCCATGTCTGACCTACCCACTATCCTTACCTTACATTTGGAACCCCCTATAGCCCCCCTTCCCCTTTCAAGAACATATGCTTTGAACTTTCACCCTTAACCACCCTTAGTACCAAGAGTTAGTTTCTAGGACAAGCTCGAAACTTATTAAATATAAAATGTTCTTA
The DNA here is from genome assembly GCF_000143415.4 of Selaginella moellendorffii. NCBI lineage: Eukaryota > Viridiplantae > Streptophyta > Lycopodiopsida > Selaginellales > Selaginellaceae > Selaginella > Selaginella moellendorffii. The sequence continues at coordinate 1,696,254 of NW_003314283.1, read as the reverse complement.
GATTGCGAATTTGGATATGGGATAAACACCATTGTGTTCAAGACAATTTTCACATTCCATAGATATGCCAAATGAGCAAATCTAGATACTTTCCATAAATAAGACAGAAATGAGACTAACACAAAGGGCATAATAGTGAGGGTGTTTGGTAGACACCGTAAGCTATTATTTAGTGAATATTGAGAGACCAAGCTCAATATCGTAGGGGTTCCCAACATTAGCAAGTGCAAGTCAATGAATGAGTTTCTTTAATTATGTAAAGTATGTTTGATTAATAGCACTTAGGAATTCCGTCTTTATGTTCATCTAATCCAATGCACATGAAAAGACTAGTTTCTCAACTACCTTAGGCAATGACTGATACAAGATTCAGCAATACCAACCTCCTACTGTCGTGGCAGTAAAGAAAGAATATCCAAAAGGACTAGCTGACAGGTAACTTTGGATATCCAAAGTCACATTCATAACAGTTGTGATTAGTGAAGATGTTTGGCTTGTGGAAGTGGTGCAACCTCTAATTGGACATTTTGTGACTCTTTCACGTGGTGAACCATGCTAAAGGAGGGATCAAGTGGCCGAGACGATACCTCAAAGTAGCAGACTTTGTGGCAATCCAACAACAATCAGAGTGGGAAGAGTAGGATGTGGAGTGCTTCACAAGGGAAGTGGAATTGAGCATTCATAACACCCACACCAGCCTGGTCGAAAGTTGACACTCAGGTGTAGTTCATCGTATCACTAGAACATAGTATAGGCTGACCCTTCTACATTACCAAGGGAGACAAGTTTCTCCCAATAGAGGGGACGTAAGAGATGCTAGAAGTGCTCGAGGAACAAGCATGAAGCAAGTAATAAGTGAGTCTCTAAAAAGGGACACAAAAGGACCAACACATAACACATGGAAGGACCCAAGATGGAGTTCGAGATGGACTCGAGATGGAGTTCGAGATGGAGTTTGAGGTGGACCCAATATAGAGTCTGAGGTGGACCCGAGATGGAGTTCAAGATGGAGTTTGAGGTGGACTTGAGATGGAGTCCGAGATGGAGTCCAAAATAGACCCGAGATGGAGTTCGAGATGGAGTCCGAGATAGACCCGAGATGGAGTCCGAGATGGAGTCTGAGATGGACTCGAGATGGAGTTCGAGATGGAGTTTGAGGTGGACCCAATATAGAGTCCAAGGTGGACCCGAGATGGAGTTCGAGATGGAGTTTGAGGTGGACTTGAGATGGAGTCCGAGATGGAGTTCGAGATGGAGTCCGAGATAGACCCGAGATGGAGTCCGAGATGGAGTCTGAGATGGACTCGAGATGGAGTTTAAGATGGAGTCTGAGATGAAGTCCGAGATGGAACCGAGAACGAGTTGAAGTTTGAAACCAAAACCAAGACCAAAACCGAGACCAAGTCTGATACTAATACAGGTTGTTGGGTGAAAGCCTAAAGTGATTGTCCCCTGAGGTGGGGGGGGTTGTAGGGGGTTCCAAAATTATAGTAGAGAGAGTGTGGGGGTTAGACCCTAGTGGAGCCAATTTGGCTAAGAAAGGCAAGTTTGGCCAAGAAAGGCTAGTTTGGCTAGGAAAGGCCAGTTTGGCCCAGAAAGGCTGTACCTAGGTATTAGGTGGTGAGATAACCACTGGGAAGTCTAAGGCTAAAGTGAATACAGACTAACAAAGGGAGTAGCTTGGTGAAGTATTCAAAAGCCAACTATAGTTGGCCCGGGAGATTGAATGGTCGATGCTCCCAATCCAAGTATGGGTGGCACTACCTACTTGGATACCTGGCGTGGCTCAACAGAACCTCGCTCTAAGCCCATGGCTAAAGCACCCAAAGGTAGAAGGTGGGGAGAGTACCCATGAGGCTCGCGTAGGGCCATGGTGTTCAAAAATTTGTCCCAAGGTCCCAGACTATGGAAAAGAAGAGAAACAGTCCTCTAGTGTAGTGACTAAGGATACGGTTACATGGTGAGGAAGTCCCAGAGGACAATGGGACTTAGTGGTTGGGCTTGCGGGCCTTGATTTAGTGGCAATGTTGGCGAACACAGCCATGGATAGAAAAGGACTTGATGGGGACTGAAAAAGGGATATTGGGGAAGGTTGTTCTCTATATTTATAGGCATTTTAAGGATGTTAAGGAGTGGATCTAGAATGACCACTCATGGGTGGATAACCTAGTCTTGGACTATGATGTAGGTGGTATTGGACCACTAGTGTGGCAAAGGTGAATGTGTATGGCATTAGCATAATTAGTTGATATATTAGTGGTACCTTTGGGTGTTAGTCATAGGATCGAATAAATGGAGCATTTGGACCAAGTGCAAAGGTCAAGTGGCATGGACACCATTTTTAGGGCTAGCAAGCCCCAAGTCCTGAATTAAACTTATGGAGGTTGTGAATGAGACTCTTCCAAGTGGTTGGAAGTGTGGATAAATGTGCACTTGACCAAATGAGCATAAGGACGGAATTCCTACATGCTATTTGTCAAGCATACTTGACCTGGTTAGAGAAACTTATTCGTTGACTTGCACTTGCTAGTGTTGGGAACCCCCTCGATATTGAGTCTAGTCCCTTAATATCGTTATATGATAGCTTATTGTGTCCCCCAAACACCCTCGCTATCATACCCTTTGAGTTAGTCTCATTTCGGTCCCAAATGCTATTTATGGAAAGTGTCTAGATTCGCTCATTTGGCATATTTACGGAATGTAAATATTGGCCTAAACATTGGATTTGGATCATAGGTTTATAGAATTTATATTTGCAGATTTCAAGCAAACATAAATTTGCTGAAACATAAATATTTCAGAGTGGGTTCAAACCGTGACTATAGCATTGGATCCCATCAGACCTCCAAAGTTAAGCATCCCTAGGCTTGAATAGTATTGGGCTGAGTGACCACCTAGGAAGTCCAAGTGGTGACCCACTTGGACATCAGTTTTTCTGAACTCTGGAAGTTCACATAAAGAAAAAATATTTTGTCAGGAATGGGAATCGAACCTGACAAGTTCAAATGTATAGTAGGGATAGTGGTTGGAATGCATGTCCGACCACCTGAGACATTAGTTTAGCTCCCGCTAGGCTGTGTTGCTCTTTGTTTTGCGTCCGACTTAAGTCTAAGCTCAAGCTCCACATTGCTCTAGTTGGTGGGGTATCCTCCTCCTCGCATTAAGCCATCGGTATGCCAAAATTGTTCCAGACTCCGTCTAACACCATTTTGCGTGTAGGTGCTGAATATGGGGAGCTGGTGCTCGTGGGATTGTACCAGACCCTCGTTTTGTAGCACAACAAGCTTAGAGTTCAGCTCCAAATTCAGATGTGCTACATCAAGGCAGAGAAGGACTTGGGAGTCATATAGGATTTTGAGTCTTGCATTAGGGACATTATCCATTGGTTTGAGGGAGCGAGAGGCCTAGCCCAAGGCTTGGCCTTGCAACATAGTAGATGCAAGGGATGACATGGTTGGGAGATTTAAGTTTGTTGGCATAGAGCAAGGAGTCTCTGTGTGAGAGGCTTTTGGTCATACTAAATGGGTGGTATTGAAACAAACAAGAGAGCGAACCCTAAGCCAACCTCCCAACCTCTAAGGCATTACGGCTTTAAATCCCACAAGCCATAGAATATTCTTAGAATATTCCTATGGTTCGTGTCATTTTCCCCTCCCTCATGACCCAGCCATATACGGCAGCCTTGATAAGCTAAATGAGCCTCACATAAAGGGAGTCTAAAGAAATACAGCCATAGAGAAAAAATGTGCAAAAAACAACACTGTTGTGATAAATGGCCACGAAAGAAAGAAAGCAATATAGTTTTCTCACATGACAATATGGTCATGGAAATAAAAGAATGAGAATAGAATAAATGATTTAATGTAAACTTTTGAATTTGGACTCTTTTATTTATGGGCACTTTCCCTCTGTATTTGAACCCCATGGATCGTCTCTCAAGTCGTTCCCTTTAGTTGCTTACATTCAAATCATATAGCAATACGGCTATAGAACTGAATTCTCCCCTTCCTTAGGAATGTCATCTAAGTTATAACCAAAACTCGGAAACACTCTCTTCATGTCATCCTCAGTTTCCCATGTAGCTTCATCCATAGAATAACCATTCCATTGAACTAACAACTCTTTAATTGTCTTCTGGCATGTTTTCACCAATCTTTGAGCAAGAATATTGGCTGGACCAACCTTCTCTACATCAATCTTTGGGACCTGGATGATGGATTGATCCACGACATCATTAAAATGCAAACACGCTTTAAGTTTGCTCATATGGAACATTGGATGAATTTTTGAACTAGTTGGTAAATCCAAAGTGTATACAAGATCCCCCACACGTTGTAAAATTGTCCAAAGTTCACAATACTGTGGAGACAACTTAACATTGCCACCTCCTTTCCGAAACCGTTGTGCATCCGACAACTTAAGGAAAACCTTGTCACCAACTTTGTACTCTTGATGACGATAATACTCATTAGCCAATCTTTTGTCTCACTCTTGAGCTTGCCTCATGTTCAACTTTGCCAACACAAGCTTGTCTTGCATATCCTCCAGAAAATCACAATCATGAGGTACCTAAACCAAAGCCAAATTCAAACTCATAGGAGACCAAGGCTCATAGCCATACATTGCCATAAAGGGAAATATGCCAATAGCTAATTGATAAGCGTTATTATGAGTAAACTAAAGCAAATTCAAGTACTTCTCTCATACTCCCTGTTGAGTCAAGTTTCCCATAAAAGACCTTAGCATATCTTCTAATAGTTGATTCATGCACTCTACCTACCCATCAGATTGTGGATGCTCACCATTACTCATGCTCAGCTTAGTCTTTAGCTTCTCAAAGACCATTTGCCAAAACTTGGACATAAACTTGGGATCCCAATCACTCACAATGTCACCCAGCAAACCATAAAGATTGATTAACTGGTCTACAAACAATTGAGCAAGTTCAGAAGCTTTTATCGTCATCTTCATGGGGAAGAAGTGAGCCATCTTCATCAAACGATCCACAACAACCCAAATAACATCATTTCCTTGAAAGGTTTTGGGCAAACCAATGATAAAGTCCATCGAGATGCTATCTCACTTATTCTTGGGTACACATAAAAGATGATAAAGGCTAGCGAGCTTTTGATAATCAACTTTGACTGCCTGGCAGATCAAACAACCACGTATGTACTTCTCATCATCTAATTTCATCCCAAGCCCTGGATGTCCAGCACTTGGCACATCATGACACTCAACCAAAATCCATTTGATAAGTTTGTCAACACAAGGAATCACTACACATCCCTTTTTCACCAAGATTACATCTCATATCTCAAATGACACAAACTTGTCACCTTTCAAATCTATAAAGGCATCCCTTAACAAAACCTTTGTGCGAATATCAATGATAAAGGTGTTGAAGTCAACAAACTCCTTAAGCTCATCCAAGAAATCACTGAATAGTTTCACGAACGAGATAAACTTTACCATCCTGGATAATGCATCAGCCATCTTATTGTCACCTCCATGCTTGTATTGGATTTTAACAGACATTTCCTGTAGGAACTCTTGCCAACGAGCAAGGTGGCCTTGAAGATCCACATCTGGAGAGACTTGATGATCTGAATCTACATGGAAGTTTGATCCATATAGATAATGTTGTTATTCCTTCACAGTAGCAATCACGATATACAACTCCTTATTGCGAGTAGGTTAATTCTACTGTGTGGCATTAAACTTGTGGCTCATGAATGCGAGAAAAGGCCTAACTTGAAGCAATACGGCCCCAAAAACACTATCACTCACATCATTGCCTATAATTTCCACCACAGTCACTTTATCATTTATTGACCGCTTCAGAACAATCCTTGTTCTAATGTCTAGCCCTGTGGCAATGAAAACAATTGCTTTTCACCTTGTCCTTCTCTTGCTAGTTCAAACAAAGTTTCTTAGCCTCACTGCCATCTTTATGCTTCAAGCCATAACGGAATAATGGCCATTTCTTCCCTGAATATGAAGCATTGGCAAGCTGGTCATCACGTTGACTACTCTATAGACCATATCGTTGACTAGAGTTGACTGACAGTTTGGGTGAAAAGATTTGAGCCTTAGTGATAGCATCAGTCAATGTTGCTGGAAAATCCTTCTTGACCTTCTATTGCACATCCACGGAGCTCAATCTTTTGATGAAACATTGCACCTTTAGCAGCTCATTATAAGTGCCCGTGAGACTAAAGCAAAGATCACGAAACTTATGGGCATACATATTCAAAGACAAAGTCCACTATCGGATCTCTAATAGCTGGTTTACAAGATTAACCTCTTTAAACTTCTTGACAAACGAAGCATGGAAAACCTTCATCAAATTAGTCCAAGAAGTCAACTTTGAATTAGCTTTAATGTAATTCTTTCACCACAAAGAAGCACGGCCCATAAGCTTCATCACAAAAAAATCTATCTTCACCTTATCCTCACAAGGATTGTGAGACTAACAATTTTCCCACAATTCCAACCAAGAATCAACCTTTTGACTATCATAAATATTTGGTGATTTCCATTCCACACCATAATTTTTGGCATGCTTAACATACTAATAGTAATCACAGACATGAGATTGATTCAGCCCTTGAAGGTCTATGTAAAGCAAGAAATTTTTAATGACATTAATGAAATCCTTAACCTCTTTTATGTCTCTCTAAACCTCAAAAATCTTGCATCCTTGCCACACAACAACATCATCAAAAGTCTCTTTTTTATTGTTATAGCCATCATCACTAATGCCATACTCCTCATCAGGATCAATATCTTGTTCACCCGCCATCCCCAAAAGAATATGCTACTCCGATACCAATGAAACGAATAAAAGAGTGAATTGTATGCCAACCTCCAATCCCACAGGCCATGGAATATTCTCAGAATATTCTTGTGGTTGGTAAGTGAGAAGGGTGGGAAATACACAACTGCACTCACTTTAACAGGATCCAAGCCAGAGTATCTATAGTGATGGCAAAGTGATGGAAGCTCACACTGGCAGCAGTACAACTTCACCATGCCATCAAGGACAAGTGGAAACCAATTAGGCTGGAGGAGTGGTAGAAAGCATGGTTACCATGTTTTGGTGGGGGGGAGAAGGAGTTGCACCCCCAATAGTTGATCTTGAGATCCACACGAATCTGGATTTGGTATGGAGGAACAACTGCAGCCGCTTAAATTTGCTTTAGACAAGGGTAGTTCCATTAGGCCCAATTTTTGTACTAATCCCTGGGACATTGAGGTAGTCCACCTAAAAAGGCCCTAATGCGATGGTCCGAGCCCAACACACTCGGCAGTTGCTGGCCAACCTCGCCGACAGGTAGTTGGTAGGGAACTCAAACGAGGACATCTTGGCAAAGGGAGAGGCGTTTGGGATTCCAGTAGTCAGGCCCACGACTTCCATAGGAGACGCAGGAGCCAGAGACGGGATGCTCTTGGGAACTCAGAGAGGGGACCAACATCATGGGATGCGAGTTTGCGGTTGAGGAAGAGGAGACAGTGAAGGCCCAGATTAGCAGCCTCAAGGTGATGGCTGAGGAAAGGGGAGCCCAAGCAGCCCCGAGCAACGGCCAACCACGCAGCCGGAGAAGGGAATCGAAGCCCACAAGACACGAGGCAGCAGCTTGGATCTCGAAAACTTTGACGAGAAGGTGCCCAAGGGAGCAGCGCCAATGCAAGACAAGCACCGGAACACAGAACCGGAGGGCCCCGAGGGAAACGACATGGGGAGTAGTGACTCGAGCGGCTAATCCAGAAGTGGGACACGACGTTCCAGGCCAGGGCGCGTGCAGGGTGAACCTTGCATTTCAGGAGGTGAGTGGGTATAGCCAGTTATGAGCTTGCTTGGAACGAAACAACTCTTTAAAGTTGTATCTTTTTTTCAGAAAAGCATGGTCAAGAAAGCGAGTAATTAATGGACGAGAACTCCCCAGATCATGCTTTTGGAGGTGGAATCAAGAAGAGAAGTACAGATGAAAAATCACAAGAGAGCGATGAAAGAGGGAGGAGAGTCAAAAATGTTATCGACCGTGAACAGGGCCCAGCAATGCCATAGCCAGGCCCCCAACTCCAATCTCAATCTGGATGCCGCTCCCGTTTCACAGCCACACCGTCATCCCCTCGCGATCTCCTTATTGCGAGTGGAGCTTCCCATTTGTAATTCCAATCTCAACCGTTAGTGTATGGTAATATGTATTGCCTAGACACTTGGAGAACAAAGATTGGAGCTCACCAAGTTGGTTAGAGACACAGTCATTAGGATTTATAACCTTAAGGTAAGATTTCGAGGTGAAAAACTACGAGACATGAATAGAGACCTAAAGAACACGAAGAACAACGAACCTGCTCGATTAGCAGGTGCTCTAAAAACCATTCGGCTAGCCAAATGGTTTTCGTGCACTTTTGGCTGGTTTCGGCTGAATGGTTCTCTATGAATATTTCAAGGATATACATGCTGGCCTAACGGCCTTTCATGGCTTGGCATTCATGGACATGCTAGAAGAGCTCCACACTAAGAGTATTTGAATGCGGCCTGCCCACCTTCTATCCTCTACCTTAGATTCCTATGCAGCTTAATGATGTTTATACCCGAGATTCTCGTGTCCAGGTTCCAGAGCCCTGTGCCCTCTCCTGTGGATCATGCTGCGGTTTTGCTCCCAGAAGCTCGAAGCATGTCCTCCTTGCCTCTAACTCAAAGAGCAAGTTCTAGTTCATTCATATATCGTTTTGGTCAGCAGAAGAATATGCCGTAAAAGATTTTGAGGAATTAAGGCACCAAATTTGTTGGCGATACAGGTGTTGATCTTTAACCTCTTGATACCTACAGATATAATATATTAGAGCGTGAGAAAGCTCGGCCTAAATACGTCTTTGGTGTGAGGGTAATTTGGTCCATTTTCTTCATGCTGGTGATATAAAGCCCCCTTGCATGTTGCTAGAAAATCTCCACTGTTCGAGCATGACCAGAGAGAAATTTGAAATAACCATCACTGTTGTGGTGCAAGCTAAAAGCACCAACATTCCCATTCCCAGAAATGCAGCTCCCTTGTTCTTTACTCTCCCGTAGCATGAATTAAATACTAAATGGTGGAATCTTAATAAGCGGCTAAAAGCCCTTCTTGAGCCCTAAACTCCGGGCGATGGCGCTCCTCGCGATCGAGGCGCTCCTCCTGCTCGTGCCTGCGCTCATCCATCTGGCAGCTGCTACCGACGACATTGTTGGCTGTGGTGGATTCGTCGAGGTATGTCGCGCATTTCTCTGTGATCTCCATTCACGATCTACCTACAGGCAAGTCCCGCATTGGCAAGATTGCGCAAAGCGTCAGATCCCAAGCTCGACTATTCGCACATAACCGTGAGCACGCAAGCTTCCTTTGCTTCCAAATTCGTGACAGAGCTTCCAATCCAATGCAGCTTAAGCTTCACACACTAGAAGGACTCGTCAAAGATCAGACTCAGTGTGCTCCAAATGGCTACTACTTCCTTCCAATCTACGAGAAGGTACATCCACACCAGAAGGAAAAAAGGATTGACCAGCGTTCTTTCGCAGGGCTCGTACCTTCTTAAGGTTCAAGGCCCTACTGGATGGTCATTTACTCCCTCACAGGTTTTCTCTCCCGTTTTTTTTTTTTTTTTTTTCTTTTCTTCATAACTCAGGATCGCGTTTTTGTGTTCAGGTGCCAGTTCTTGTTGATCAGCATGGTTGCAACGGAAATGCGGACATAAATTTCCACTATACTGGGTAGCTATACTTCACAAATCATATTCTTCTTAAACTCTGTTTTCTAGCTTCACGCTTGCTGGTAAAGTTGTGGGAGCTGGGGGTCCAAGCTGCAAGGAAAATGGGGCTGGTCCTGCTGGAGTAACAGTGTCTGTGATTGGACCTGGTGATTCTCCCAGCAATCACTCGGTGACGACAGGAATCGGTGGTGCCTACGAGTTTAACAACCTTTTGATAGGTATGATCCAACCTCTGTTTCCGTTTCAAAAACGTTTTTGTGTTACAGGCACTTACAGACTAGAAGCACACCATCCCCGTCTTGATATCAACGTGATTGGATCAAACGAAGTAAGCTCATTTCGATCAGCTGTCATGCGTTATTGTTTTTCTTAAACTTCGTCAGGTTCAACTCGGATGGGGCATGGGAGAGGTGGACAATATTTTTATGATCCCTGGCTACGACGTTGAAGGTCGTGTGATGTCTAAGGTACATGATAATGTCTTGGTCACTGTTCGTTCTGCTCATCTCGTCCTGGCAGGGAATTCCGGTTTTGGGTGTGCAAGTTTTCTTGCACTCCAGTGACGTTAAGGATATGGAATGTCCTCAAGGGCCTGGTAGATCTCCGTTGTCTGAGCAAGCGCTTTGCCATGCTACATCCGACGTCGAAGGGAGATTCAAGTTTGCGCACGTTCCTTGTGGTATGCCAAGCTTGCACGTTTGACAGGTTAATTCTAGAAAACATGGAACAGGCTCGTACAATCTTGTGCCATTCTACAAGGGAGAAAACACAATCTTTGGTGTTTCTCCTGCTGCTCTTGATATATCAGTCGCTCATCAGTCAATTTTGGTTGAAGAAGGTTTTCAGGTACTAGACAGAGCAACCAGAATTTCTCACCTCGCTGAAACTTACAGGTTACGGGATTTTCTGTTGGCGGACGAGTTATTGACAGCAATGGGCATGGCATCGCAAAAGTCAAAATATATATTGACAGCGTGGAGCGGGCTATTACTGATGCAAATGGTTTCTACAAGCTTGATCAAGTATGATTGAATAATCTTTGAAGTCTTATGACTTCTCTTGTCATCCAAACAGGTAACTTCAACTAGGTACAACATCACAGCCGCAAAAGAGCACTACCAGTTTACGTCACTGAAGGATTTTATGGTACACATTTGAGTTCTCATAATTCGGAAGACAACTGATTGTCTTTTCTTCTTTTGACGGGCAGGTTTTACCCAACATGGCGGCGATTCCCAGTATTCAGGCATCACAGTATCAACTTTGCGGCTCAGTTCGTGTTGCTGGCCAATACGGAAGAGTGAGATTAGTTTGATTCTTACTTTTTTATCTTGACGGTGGTATTTGCAGCGGCAAGTCGCTCTGACTCATGGACCCTCTGACGTGAAGCCTCAGACCAAGCGTGTTGATGAAGATGGAAACTTCTGCTTTGAGGTTCGGGTTGTCCAGCCTGGATGGCTAACTATTTTGTTCTCCACAGGTCCCGCCTGGTGAATATCGTCTTTCGCCCATTGCTACCGCTGCTGAGCAGAAAACAGGACTATTATTTTCTCCACAGCACTTGGATGTTGTCGTTTCTGCGCCAGTATTTGATATTGTCTTCTTACAGGTATAGGCTTTCCTTTGTATCGCAGAAACTCTAAAGGCAATGTTTAGGCTCAAGTCAGTATCTCTGGACACGTGAAGTGCAAATCCCAATGCAGCCCTGGGATATCCATTGTGCTCGTCGATACTCAGGGAGGCGACAAAATAGTATTTCAACTGACTGATACCCAGAACCATTTCAAATTTGAGAATGTTCTTCCGGGACAATATAAGCTCGAAGTAAGTAATGCCGGTTTAACATGGTTTGAAGCATTCGTAATTTTCTTTTCCAGGTGACCAAAGAAGGGGGACTTGGAGACGATGAATGGTGCTGGGAACAAAAGGTAGTCAGTGTGGATGTCACTTCTAGCGATATCGAAGACATCGTACTTGTTCAAAAAGGATACTGGCTTCGCATCAAGGCTACTCATCCAACCAAAGCGTTTATTGTTCACGACAACAAAGACCCGGTTCCCTTGGAAATCACGGTCGGTGCCTTTTTTATTGTCTTTGTGATCATCTTCTTGTTTCTTGCAGAGCGGGTGGCAGAAAGTATGCGTAGAAAGTCCTGGAATACACGAATTGCACTTTCTCTGGGCTTGTGTTTCTTTTGGTGCTCCCATTTTCTCATTTGACACATCCAATCCAAGGGTATGTCGCGCAGTTGGGAGTGTCTAAGGCTTTGAGTTTCATCTCTGTCTTGCAGCGTATCAATTTGGTTGCCGAGAAATATCTTTTGAGCGGACACATTGACGTATACTCTCCCTTATGTCCTGGAGCAAACAAACTGGAACAGAAGTTGCTGGTCGAGGTTTGGAACGCTAAAGACGGGAAGCCTATTGCCAATATCCACGCTCACCTTTTCTCTGAAGCCAACGAAACAAGTCCCATTGCAGTCTATGAGTATGTCTATTGGGCCCGTCTCGGGGATGCTCTTAGTTTCGTCCCACGATATGCCAGGTATGCGTCTTCCAAACTTCGAATGCTAATATTCCTGCGTATGAAACAGAGACCAAAATCAATCGGAGCAAATTCTTCTATTCTATCCTCGAGAGCAAAACGTAAGCCACGTTTTATTTTCAGTTGTGTTGATCGTAAGCTTTTAATTTGTATAATCAGGCCACTGTGGCTGTGGATGGCTGTCAACCGCAAGTACCTAGTTTTGCTGGACGACCGGCTGTGTACGTAACCGGGAGCATTGTTCCTGCACTGGAGGCAGTGAACATTGTGATAACTGCAGAAAAAGAAAGCAAAATCGGCCGTTTAAAAGCAGGAGAAGTGGCTATGAAAGTACTAACAGGAGACGATGGCGTTTTCGCAGCTGGTCCTCTTTATGACGACACCCAGTACATGGTTCATGCGGACAAGGTTCGTCCTGGATTATTTCAGAGCCTGTGATTATTGATATGTGTCTCTCTCAGCAAGGATACCACTTCAAGCCCTTTGGAAAGAACTCTTTTCAATGCCAGAAGCTTGCTCAGATCCTCGTAAACATCATTGCTGGGGACGGCGCTGAGGAGATTCTTCCGTCCGTTCTTCTTTCGCTGAGCGGAGACGATGGATACAGGAAGAACGCTGTCGCGCCGCCGGGAGGCAAGTTTGCTTTCGACGGCATGTTTCCTGGCAGTTTTTACCTGCGACCTCTGCTTAAGGTACTCGTCCTTCTGGTGCTATCTCGTGAATGAATCCTACATCTTTACAGGAGTATAGTTTTAGTCCGCCTGCTCAAGCCTTGGAACTCTTGTCTGGTGCAACTTTAGAGACAACCTTTATTGCCCGGAGAACTGCTTACAGGTTAATTGATGTCGAACTTTTCATGTGAACTCCTTCGGTGACGATTTTGTTTCTACTCTAGCATTTATGGAAGAGTCTCCTCCCTAACTGGGAAACCAGAAGAAGGCGTCACTGTGGAGGCACGTTCGGTCTCTGGTCTTTATTATGAAGAAACCGCAACCGATGCTGATGGAAAATACCGACTAAGAGGACTTGTGCCCAATACAACGTATAACGTCAAGGTGGTCGTGAAAGAGGAAGTAGACGGTCCTCCCAGACTTGAACGTGCGTCTCCAAGCGTTTATCCAGTAGAGGTACGAAAACCTTTTCGTGAGATTCTTCCAAAAGTAAGCTCCATTGTCTACTCCTTAGATCTCCACCAAGGACACCAGCTCAATCAACTTCGTGGCTTTTGAGCACAGCTTGGCGACTGTGCTCTCTGGCCTCGTCGAGGGAAGTGATCTTGAGAAATGGCAACCGCACATATCGGTGGAGGTGGCCAGCATCTCAGAACCAGCGAAGATTGAAAGGGAGGTACCTTTGCCGCTTTCCAGCTTCTTTGAGATTCAAGGTCTTCCGAGGGGAAAGTACAGGTTGCGGCTTGTTTCCAAGATGGTCGTGCAGACGCACAAGTTTCACTCGGATGTTCTCGAGGTTGATTTTGCCAAGCGCAACGATATATTCTTAAACTCCGTCAAGTTTTATGCGGAGGAATACCATCACAAGCAGGTGAGACGGGAAACTAAACATTTTCGTCTCTCTCGTGACAAGTGTGATTGCGGTCCAGGATTTAAATGCTCCTCCAGTACTTCCCGTGCTCATTGGCGTCTGTGTGATTGGTCTCTTCACTGCAATGCCAAGGTAAGCGAAGCCGATCAAACACATTGTTCCAGTGATTTCCATTCGTGTTTCTACAGCCTGAAAGATGGATACCAACGACTTCTCGCCAAAGACTTGCGACGAACAAGCCAAAGAAAAAGAAACTAAAACGCTAACTGGAATTTTTAAAAACAGAATATGCTCGGAGGTATTCTTAAAAAAGGTGGCAGGTCTAGAGAAATCCTTTTGTGTGCTAGATTGCCTTTGATGACGCAGAGAGAAGAAGCGCCTGTGTGGGTGCAAGATGACATTGTGGAGCTGGTTCTCAGCTTTGTGGAGCTGGCCACACTGCGTCGGTGCTCTGCCGTTTGCAAGTCATGGAAGTCCATCATCAGCAATCCATCCTTTCGCCGCCGTTGGTGCCAAAACGGTGGCGACCAAGAATCATTGTGGGTTATGAATACCTCTGTCACCAACAGCGACCACTTTTTCGCCTGGGATCCATCACGTCCGAACCACAGTGTGGAGTTTGCATTGCCTCCACTGACCGAAGAAGTCGTTGCGTCCGCAGGCGGCCTGATATGCATCGTGAGCGATCCCCCCGAGCAACATCTGGGTGTGCTTAACCTGGTGGTGGGCAACCCAGTGACCCAAGAGTGGAGCGAACTACCACCGCTCCATAGAGAGGAAATTGTTTTTGCGGAGGACGACTTTGCCATGTTTGTCGATAAACATTGTTTCAAAGTTGGCGTGCACTTCACCACCTACGGCTCGGGCCACTGGTGCTGCATCTACGACTCGACAACACGCGCCTGGTCTTCTCTTTCCAACCTCCCGTTCTCGCCAGCCTACCTCAGGGGGAGGGAGCTGCGGCGTCAGTTTGAACCTCGGGCTGTATTCCCAGACATGGACGACAATTTCTACGACCTCAGTATCCTGGGCTTGTATGACTTTCACCGCACCAAGTGGATCACAGGGGAAGTCGTGCGCAGCCTGAGGATTACAACGGGCCTGGAAGACAGTGGTGGAGAGATCCTGCGCTGCGTTTTGCCGCGCCCCCGTTCGTGCGTGACAAGGCTGTGGGAATACAATGGCCAGCACTACTTTGCAAGCGCCTGGGTCTATGCGGGGGGCCACCACGAACTACGGTGCTGTGGAGCTGATGGCTATGGCATATGGAAGGTTGATGACAACGGTGGCTTGGTTACAGTCTCGGCAGTGCACTGTAAAGCCCTGCTCAATCAAGTGTATCCTGGACAGTCTCGAAATTTTTCTCATTGTTATATCCATGCAGAGGACAATCTCGTCATCTTTTCGGAAGGGAAAGTGTTTGCTTACGACCTGGACACAGAGCTTTGGGGTGGAGTGGGCGGGCGCACATATGAATCAGGCAAGGGACTGCTTTATCGCCCATCGCTCACGACACTCGTGGAACAATCTTTTATTCCACATGTCATCCCAAGAGATACTGAAATTCGCCCTGAGAGAACATGGTTCTATAGAATTTTCGGGTTTTTGGCATGCTGTGTTGGTAGTGGCGCCAAGTACCAGCGAAAATGACGTGGTCAGAGATCAGGTTCAGGTGGAGCCAGATCCTTATAGACAAATGCTAGAGCAGTGCAATAAGGAGAAGACGGCTTCTCCTGATCAAGCGAAGATCTTCGTCGTGTGATGTCTAAGGTACATGTTGTTCGTTTTGCTGAGCTCGTACTGGCAGGGAATTCTAAGTTTTCTTGCACTCCGGTGACGTTAAGGATATATCTGACGTCGAAGGGAGATTCAAGTTTGCTCTGATGCTAAGCTTGCACGTTTGGCAGCTTAATCCTGGAAAATTTTGAACGGAGAAAACATATTTTCTGGAATGAACATTTACCATTTTGTAGGCGTAATACACATTTACCTATAACACATAAAAGGGAAATTGCAAAATCCTTTTTAAGGTCAATGCCTTTGATGACGCAGATGGAAGAAGCGCCTTTGTGGATGCAAGACGACATTGTGGAGCTCGTTCTCAGCTTTGTGGAACTGACCACACTGCGTCGGTGCTCCGCAGTCTGCAAGTCATGGAAATCCATCATCAACAATCCATCCTTTCGCCACAAGTGGTGTCAAAACAGTGGCGAGCAAGAATCATTGTGGGTTAAGTACCTCTGTCAGCGACGACGAACACTTTTTCGCCTGGGATCCATCACGGTCTAACCACAGTGTGGAGTTTGCGTTGCCTCCACTGACCGAGAAAGTCGTTGCTTCCGCAGGTGGCCTGGTATGCATCGTCATGGATCATTTCTTCGTCCATCTGCATGTGTTTACCCTGGTGGTGGGCAATCCAGTGACCCAAGAGTGGAGCGAACTACCAACGCTCCATATTGAGGAGATTTCTTTTGCGGAGGACTTTGCCATGTTTGTTGACAAAGATGACTTCAAAGTCGGCGCGCACTTCATCAGCTACGACTCAGGCCACTGGTGCTACATCTACGACTCGGCAACACACGTCTGGTCTTCTCTCCCCAACCTCCCGTTCTCACAGAGGGAGGAGCGTCACTGGTTTGATGATCGGTCTGTATTCCCAGACTTCTACGACCTTAGTATCCTGGGATTGTATGACTTTCGCCGCACCAAGTGGATCACAGGGGAAGTCGTGCGCAGCCTGAGGATTACAACGGGCCTGGAAGGGGTTGAACAAAGTGGAGAGTTTCTGCGCTGCGTATTGCCACATCCCGGTTGGTGCACGACAATGCTGTGGGAGTACAATGGCCAGCGCTACTTTGCAAGCGCCTGGATTTATGTGCATGAGGGAGACTACTACAAGGTAGGGTACTGCAGAGCTGATGGCTATGGTGTGTGGAAGGTTGATGACAATGGCGGTTTGGTTATAGTCTCAGCAGTGCTCTGTAAAGCCCTGCTCGATCAAGTGTATCCTGGGCAGTCTCGAAATTTTTGTCGTTGTTATATTCATGCAGAGGACAATCTCGTCATCTTTTCGGAAGGAAAAGTGTTCGTTTACGACCTGGACACAAAGCGTTGGGGTGGAGTGGGCGGGCGCACATATGAATCAGGCAAGGGACTGCTTTATCACCCATCGCTCATGACACTCGTGGAACACTCTTACAATCCACATGTCATCCCACGTGACGATGAAATTCGCCCTGAGAGCAAATATGCCGGAATGTTCTACACAATTTTCGGGTTTTTAGCATGCTGTGTTGGTTGTGGGCGAAAATGACGTGGTCAGAGATCAGATTCAGGGTGGAAGGAGATCCCTACGGAAATGCGGAGAGCAGTGAAGACCTTGCGGGATCAAGTGAAGATCTTCAGGTATAAAATGCCAGCAGAGAAAGCGAGAATGGCGAGGATGGAAGAGGCACCCCAGCCCTAGCACTTAGAGCATCTCTCTGAGAGGATCCCCAATGTTCTCGAGGTTGATTTTGCCAAGCTCAACGATCAGACAAACTATGCAGGATTTAATTTCCCGTGCTAATTGGCATCTGTGTGATCAAACGCATTCTCGTGCAATATTGATGGATCTTTAAAGGAAGTATATACTCGAGAATTTAGGCTACCATGTTTTAAACGAATCTCTATGTCGCGCCTTGCGCCCGTCATCGGGCGTTTGCGTCGTCTGTAGCAGCAGAATCCGAGACGGAAATATCGCCGCATCGCATCACCGCACAAAATTCAATGAGTCATACGAGGAACTGTAGTGTAAGATCTTTTTGGAAGTTTTCTCAAGCCTTGAGCTTGTGTTCTTGACTTGCTCAGTGAGCTCACGGAATGGTTATGGCGGTCCAGACACTCTATCCAGACGCTAAAGTTACAATTGGGCCATGGATCGAGAACGACTTCGATCTCAAAGAACCACTGCCAGACAAAGATTTGAAGAAGATAAAGATGGAGATGGTAAGTTTTTCTTAGGATCGCATCATTACGGAATTGCTTGGCAGACGGAGATCAAACGCAAAAGGAGGAAGCCAGGAGACGTGATCACCGTCGACTTGGCCTGTTCTCCTTGTAAAGATCCAAATGCCCGCTGGTCTTCCACAGCTCAGCCTTGGGAACGTAAGGTGTCTAGAGTAGCTCGTATCCTCGTCTTAGGTGAACTTTCTTCCAGTAGTCTTCGATAACTAGCTCCTTTAGACGAGACCGCCCCAGCGTCCAAAGTTGATGAGATGAATAAATATCATGCAAGAAAAACCTCCATCTGGATTGAGAAAAGCTCAAGGTCTTTATCATCTGCAGTCGATGAACTGATCCGTTCCACATCCAAATGTACAAGGACAGAGTGAGGATCAATCGACTTCGTGGTTTTTCCTCGAGGGAAGTGGTCTTGAGAAATGGCAACCATACATAGCCGTGGAGGCGGCCAACCAGAAGGGAGGTACCTTTGCCGCTTTCCAGTTACTTTTTGAATCTCACCCGGATGTTCTTGAGATTGATTTTGTCAAGCGCAGCGATGCATTCCGTCAAGTTTTATGCAGAGGACAGACGAGAAACTAAAATCTTTGTTCGTCTCGCGTACAAAATAGCTCCTCCAGTGCTAACTAGGGTCCTGTGGCCATTGGCGCCCGTGTGATTCGCTTTCCTTGCAATGCCAAGGAAAGCTAAATTCGCGACTTGAGTAGTATATTCTGTTTTTAAAAGAGATCATATACTCGGCATAATTTTAAAATAACTAGGGCAAGGGTTTTGGGAGGAGCATGAAGGTGTTGCATTTGATGAGGCACGCTCAGGCCTATCATAACGTGGATGGAGATGTCAGCCTCCATCGCCTCTTCTTCCGCGGCGAATGGCGTCGCCTAACACCCGGCCTTCTTCTCCGCGTGCTGCGACCTTTGTTTATCACATGGTTTGTAACATCTTTCCTTTGCAGCACAAAATCCTCCAAGAAATCCTTCGACGACGATGATCGGCTCTTCGATGCCGTCCTCACTCCTGCTGGATGGGAACAGGTACTTCCTTGAGCTTTTCTTCTTTGCGCTGTGTTGTGGTTTTTGGATCTTCTTCTGCTAATTACCTTTGACAAAAAAATCAGGTGGCTACACTCCGCAAGATCGTCCGAGAAGCTGGCCTTGATCGCCGTATCCAGCTCGTGACAGTTTCACCCATGACGAGGTGAACTATTCTAGTTCTTCAAGTCTTTAGATGCTTTCGTTTTCGTTAGGACGTTGCAAACAGCTACAGGAGTTTTCCGTGGTGCCGACTATGGAAGTGATTCCAGCCTGCCTTTGGTTGCTGTGGAGCTATGCCGAGAGCGCATTGTAAGTCGTTGTTCTATTGTTTTGCAACAAGCTGATCATGCATGATGCGTTTAGAGCGCACGAACTTCTGACAGGAGACGGTCCATCAGCAGCTACAAGGCACACTTTCCATCCGTCGACTTCTCACAGGTTTGTTGTTCCTGTCCCGAGACCTCTAATTCGAAACTGATGCGAAACCATTTGTAGATCGAAGAAGAAAGTGACGTGCTGTGGAATGCCGAGACAGCCGAATCCCTGGCAGCGATGCAGCAGCGGATCAGACAGTTCCTGCAGTGGTATGTGCCTCACAGCTGATCATACCATCCTTCTTACATTGTCTCTCCATCAGGCTGTGGGAGCGTAAAGAGGAGGAGATCGCGGTGGTTTCTCATAGCAGTTTTATGCGGAACATGCTCAAGCGCTCCAACCTTGTGTATGTAGCTCTTTGTTGGTCATGCTACAATATCTGTGTTTTCAATCTTTTCTTAGGCTTCCCAACGCTCAGCTCAAGACTGTCCTACTCACTCGATCGGCGGAACTGGATTTTGAGCTTGTGGACGCTGGAACAAGTAAGCTGTAAAAGCTTTAGGACTAAGATCAACTACCTAGAAGCACATGGGAAGTACTTTGCAAATGCTTCGAGCATTCTCTTTCGGTACTGCTTGGGATGAAGTGCGCTGCGAGGCTTCCCATCCAGAGTCTTCAACAGGGCGACGAAGGCGTGCTTGACAGGCGTGAAATAGCGCAAGTAGTCAATGATCCCCACGACAAGCTCGTTCCTCCCCGGGACATGGTAAACCATAAGCGAGTAATCGAAAACTTCAGCCTCCTGGAACAAGAAAAAAAGCTTTGAGATTTCGGGTTTAGCTGCGTTTACCTGAAGGAAGAACGTGTCACGCGCAAGTATTTCGAAAAACGTCTCGTGATCTTTAGCCTGGAGTGTCAATGGGCCTTGCAACGTCCCATCTGAGATGCCACCGGCTCGCTCTTGCAGTCCCTTGAGATCATACTGACGGTAGAGTGTTGCAGTGCTAGACAATGCCTCCATCACTAGAAGGATGTGCTCCGCTCCTCCCAGCATTCGCACCTGTAAAGAGAAACAGGTTTGGAAGCGGTAAAACTACTCATACGTAAAACTACTCGTAAAGTACCTTCAACACAGCTATGGCGAGCACAAGCATAGTGCGCAGCCTCTCCTCACAAAGAATATCAACATACTCAAAGTACCTGTCGCTTATCCGCTCGAAGCTGGCTAGGAGCTCTGCATCTACCTCTTTGATTACGAAATCTCCATCAATTTGTGTTCTACTCCACAGCGCAGGGCTTTTTCTCGAAGGCATGGAGCAGTGCCGCACAGTAGCGAGGGAGTTGGCGAATTCCGGATCTTGAGGGAAGCTGCAGCGCGTCCGGAGGTTGTGGAAGTCATCGGCACACAGGATCTCCACCTCCACGTCCCTGGGATTTGCCTTTCTTTGAGAGAAGACGATGTCTTTGCCACGCTTGACGATCTTATACTTCGTGGGATTGGCATTGTTGCAGTGCTCGACCGCCAAAGCGACCCAGGGAGCCCACGCTGGCTGCGACTTGTCCATGAGCAGCGGCGATGCCCTGCGTATACCAGAATTGCGGATGTCGGCCGGAAGGAGAACGTGGAGACCATCGGAAACACTGGAAAATCGATAGAAAGTGGAGATTACGTGAGCGGCAAAAGATTGATGGTTGAAAGAAAACTCCTCCTCGCCTCTCCACAGGCCCGGATCCTGGATTTCCGTCAGAAGAAGGTCGGATGCACTGCGCAATCGATAGAAACTTGAGATTAGGATGAAAAATCGATGGAGTGAGCAGCGACGCACCTCTCCATGCCTGGATCGCGGAATTGGCTGGACGAAGAACGCCAGAAGAACGTTGGATGCTGCAAAATCTAGGGGAAGTGGAGAATATGAAGATAAATTGATGAAATGAGCGCCAAGAGATTGATATTTCGGAAAGAAACTCCAATCTCACCTCTCCTGGCCTGGATCGCTCTCGAAAGCCTCTGGAAACCCTCGTATGGACAAGCAAAATGCCCAAGGAGGTTTTAAAGGAAGGGTATATACCTAGGCTTGGAATATTTTTCAACGGTGTTGTCCAAGAACCCTAAAAACAGAGGGCGGGGATGGCGTCGGCTGCGAATCATCTCGTGTGGTGTGCCGCATTTCACGGCGCAGTCCGGCGAGCATCTTGCCTCACCACTTGCAGGTAAATCTTTGCGGGAGCTCAGTCGCCCATATTTGCTCGTGAATCCGTAGGTTTCTCGGCGTCTCTGAGACTTTGCCTGGCGCTCGTCATCGGGCCTTTGCATCGTCTGTAGCGGCAGAATCCGAGACGGAAATATCGCCGCCATCGCCATCACCGCACAAAATTCCTCTCCCAACCAATGAGTCATCCGAGGAGTTGCTCCGGATGCGCCATACGGTAGTGTCACATCTTTTCGGGACATTTCTCAAGTCTTGAGCTCGTCTTGCTTGTTTAAATCTTCGCAGTGTGCTCACGTGATGGCTATGGCGGTCCAGACACTCTGTTAGCTTTATGCTTTTTAAGGTTTAGGGAGGTAACATTTCGACTTAAACTATCCAGACGCTAAAGTTACAATTGGGCCGTGGATTGAGAAAGGATTTTACTACGACTTCGACCTCAAAGAACCACTGTCGGACAAGGATTTGAAGAAGATAAAGAAGGAAATGGTAAGTGTTTGCTCAAGAATGTAAACCACTGAAACTGGTCTTTAGGATCGCATCATTAATTTACCTCTGAGACGAGAAGAAGTATCGAGAGAAGAAGCCAAGGATCGAATTATGTCTATCAACGAAAAGTACAAGCTGGAAATACTAGAGGATATCAAAACAGAACCCATTAAAATATACCACATTGTTGAGGAACATACTTTTCTTGCTCCTTCCCTCACTTCCTTCGAAATTTTTCAGGCAATGACTGGTGGGATCTTTGTGCTGATCCACACGTTGAAAGTACCGGCCAGCTTAACAGGAAAGCCATTGAGCTCGAGTCCGTCGCTGGAGCTTACTGGAGAGGTGATGTCAAGAGACAGATGCTTCAGCGGATTTATGGAACTGCTTGGCAGACGGAAGAGCAGCTCAAAGCGTTTTTGTGCTCAGGTGCCAGTTCTTGTTGATCAGCATGGTTGCAACGGAAATGCGGACATAAATTTCCACCATACTTGGTAGCTATACTTCACAAATCATATTCTTCTTAAACTCTGTTTTCTAGCTTCACGCTTGGTGCCTACGAGTTTAACAACCTTTTGATAGGTATGATCTAGTCTCTGTTTCCGTTTCAAAAACGTTTTTGTGTTACAGGCACTTACATAATAGAAGCACACCATCCCCGTCTTGATATCAACGTGATTGGATCAAATGAAGTAAGCTCATTTCGATCAGCTGTCATGCGTTATTGTTTTCCTTCAACTTCGTCAGGTTCAACTAGGATGGGGCATGGGAGAGGTGGACAATATTTTTATGATCCCTGGCTACGACGTTGAAGGTCGTGTGATGTCTAAGGTACATGATAATGTCTTGGTCACCGTTCGTTCTGCTGATCTCGTCCTGGCAGGGAATTCTGGTATTGGGTGTGCAAGTTTTCTTGCGCTCCAGTGACGTTAAGGATATGGAATGTCCTCAAGGGCCTGGTAGATCTCCATTGTCTGAGCAAGCGCTTTGCCATGCTACATCCGACGTCGAAGGGAGAAATTTCTCACCTTGCTGGATTTTCTGTTGGCGGACGAGTTATTGACAGCAATGGGCATGGCATCGCAAAAGTCAAAATATATATTGACAGCTAGAGCGGGCTATTACTGATGCAAATGGTTTCTACAAGCTTGATCAAGTATGATTGAATAATCTTTGAAGTCTTATGACTTCTCTTGTCATCCAAACAGGTGACTTCAACTAAGTACAACATCACAGCCGCAAAAGAGCACTACCAGTTTACGTCACTGAAGGATTTTATGGTACGCATTTGAGTTCTCATAATTCGGAAGACAACTGATTGGTTTTTTCTTCTTTTGACGGGCAGGTCTTACCCAACATGGCGTCGATTCCCAGTATTCAGGCATCACAGTATCAACTTTGCGGCTCAGTTCGTGTTGCTGGCCAATACGGAAGAGTGAGATTAGTTTGATTCTTACTTTTTGATCTTGACGGTGGTATTTGCAGCGGCAAGTCGCTCTGACTCATGGACCCTCTGACGTGAAGCCTCAGACCACAAGCGGTCGGTGGTACCTTGGGGTGTCGACCATGGGATTGAACATATGGAGCACTTAAACCAAGTGCAAAGGTTGAGTGGCATGGATACTATTTTCAGGGATAGCAAGCCCCAAGTTTGGAATAGAATTTATGGAGGTTGTGAGTGAGACTCCTCCAAGTGGTCAGAGATATGATTAAATGACTAAAGTAAAATGGAAAAATTAGTCTCTTACAACACTCCCTCATGACAGAGTAAAGTCGTGTCTTCAAGACAAACAACTTTTTTCTCTCTGGCAAGTTATAGTGGGGTGAAATTGTGCCTGTAGAAAAATAAATTTATATATCTTCTAACTAAGTGATAGTTATGAAGATTGCAAATAAGTGAGCATTAGGTGTTCATCTACCTTAATATTAGGTGACTCTTCTAAAGTGATGCGCTTTAGGCAATTTGATAAGATATAAAAGAGCTTTATGGTCAACAAAGACAATTATTTTTATTGCTAAAAGGTAATGCCTAAATTTTTCTAAAGTGTAAATTATGCTAAGTGTTTTTTTAGTAGTTATGTAGTTATGCTTCAGAATTTAAGCATCTGTTAGTATAGTAGATAGGATGATCTTTTTGATCACCTTGTATCTGGGATAATATTACACTTGTAGCAATATCAAAAGTATTCATTTGTAAGTGAAGCTCCTTTGTTTAGTCAGGTTTAATAAATAAAAGTGCATTTTTGAGACATTGTTTAAGCCTTAAAAATATTTCTTGACAATTTTCATTCCATATAAATAGAGTATCTTTTTCTAAAAGATTAGTAAGTGGCTTAGCAATCTTTGCATAAACTTTTATAAATTGTCTATAATAGCCCAACTTTGTTTAGAAAACAACAAAGACTTTTTAAATCATATGGTGAAGATATTGTTTCAATCACTTAAATTTTGTCTTTGTCTATAAGGATGCCTTCCTTGTATACAATATAACCTAGAAGTATGCCTGATTTACAAACAAAGTATATTTCTCCGAATTAAGAGAAATGCTATGTTCTCTGTATTTTTGGAAATATTTTTATAAGCAAATTAAATGTTCCTTTTTGGAGCTAAAGACAATAAAATCATCCATGAAAACTCTTATAAAATTAGTGAGATATTCTTTAAAAGTGTCTATAACAGCTCTTTAAAATATAAAAAGAATATTATATAAGCCAAAATGCATTGTGCAATAGGTATAAATTTCCTATGGGCTTATTAAAGCTATTTTGTGTTGATCTTCAGGTGCTAGATCCACTTGGTTATAGTTAAAGAATCCATCTAAAAATGAATACATTTTATGATTTGCTACTAAATCAAGAATTTTGTTTGTGAAAGGAATAGGGAATATATCTTTTTTTGTTGCATCCTTTAACTTTTTGTAATTCACGTTCGTAATTTGCCATATTTTTTAGGCACAATTACAAGTGGTGAAAGCCATTGAGCATTTTTTATTAGATAAATGAATCCTATGTAAAGAAGTTTATCGATTTCCTCCCTGACTTTATCTTTGTAATTAAAATTCATTTTATAGGGCATTTGCTTTTTAAGCATATTTCTTGAGAATATCTTAATATAATGTGTACAAAGCTCTGGTAGGATACCTTTTAAATTTGTGTAAGACCAGGCAAAAATGTCCTTGTAATCTTTTAGTAAATTTATGGCCTAATTGTGAAATTCACTTTGTATTACTTGAGCAATTGTAACAATATGAGGATTATTATCATCTATTAAATTGATTTTCCCAAGTTGATTGATCACAAAAAACATGTAAAACATAATTTCTCTATTGATCAATTTTATAAGTAGAATCCTCCTTTAAAAAGAAATCTCTTATAGACAAACTGATCTTTAGTTTAGGGGCTTCTTGCATAAGTACTTCTTTGAGTATTGAATAAATATCAACTTCTAAACTTAACTCAGTTTTAGGGAAAGCTTTTAAGAATTGTTGGTCTTGGAAATCGTCTAATCCTTCCTCCCAATCATAAGATTACGTTTTGAGAAGTTAATATTTCTTTTCCAATTATATGGTGGAAGTAATGGGCATAGATCTTTTTTAGTTGTATTGCTCTATACACAAAAAACTGTTTTTTCAGTCTTGGTTTGTACAAATAATTTTTAGCTAAGGTTTGCCTAATAGGGTTTTGTAGGCAGAATTTCATTGTATTATTTTAAGCATAACATACTTTAGGCTAGCCACATTGGTTAAGACATTTCTAATAATTCCAATAAGCTTGTACTTTAGTTATCTATTATTTATACATTAAATGGGGTTGGTTGAATTAGACTTAGGCCTAATTCTTCATAAATACTCTCTTCAAAATATTTATGCTTGAGCCACTATCGATGAGAGTTTCAGATAATAAATTCTTGCCAATCTTTATATTAATTGTAGGAACTTCATCATTACAATCCTTTAGCTTAATTACAATGGCTATAGATAAAATTAAAGTTTCTTCCTTCTTATAAGAGAGCTCTTTGAAAAATGCAACTCTAAGGTAAGAGTGAAAAGTTAGTATAAAGTGAATGTAATTTTGGTATTTAAATGCCTTTCACTACCTTCTTTTCATATTTGCCATCTAGTTTTAATATAAGATTTTCCTTTTGTGCTACTGGTAAATTCATATAAGCCTATAAAGGCGTGAAACTTTCTATGTTAGAATCACCATTCTTTAAATTGATTTGTGGTTGAAAGTCTTGGAGTTGTTAAGTGATTTCTGTGTTGATATTTTTCTTTTGGCACTATTGAGAGTTAGGAATGATTTCTACTTCATCATCACTCCCTTCATTTTAGCTTTCAAATTCAACTGTTCTTCATTAAGTTTTGGTCATAACACAGATGCTAAGTAGCTCTTCTATATTTGACCATTCTACCTTAATATGCCTCGCTGCAAGTTGTGTATCATTAGGGGGTCTATCATTCTTGCTTGATAATTCAACTTGATTAGGATAGCGAGTAAGAGTTTTAACTTGATCATACTCTTTTGGCCTTTCATAATCTTTAGGCATATTGTAGCTTTTAGACTGATTGTATTCTCTAGGCTGATTATAGTCTTTAGGCTTATTTTCCTCATAACTAGGTGGATAATCTAAAAAATTACCTATAGGAGGATAATTCCAATGATCATTTTGCCTTTTAGCGCATGAGTATTCATGTTTGGCACTTTGATTATCATTATAATCATTCTTTCTACAATAACTTTTATCGTCAAGTGGATAGCTTTATTTATATGTTGTTTTATCAACTCTGCTTGTTTGTTAGCCTCTTGTTTGTTTAAACAAGGTTCTACATTCCTTAATTATATGCCTTTTTTTTCACAAATTTAGCACTTGATCAGCTAGAGTTTGCATTCTTCTTTGCTACGGCCTTCATTATTGCATCTTCTATATTAATCCTTATTTGAGATTGGTTTACAATTTGAGACTTCTTAGGTGACTAATTTCTCTATCTATAGGAGTCGTTTTTTTGTCTAACTTCACCATATTTACCATATTATATTATTTTATAAAATCTTATAGGTAGTTATAGTTTTATTTAAGTCATTGAAATTTATATGAGCTCTCTTTATTACATGTTCATGATAAATTTTCTTAAGGCCCTATATATATAGGTATAGGTGTATTTTGTCTGACACTAAATTTTTACAATGCTTATAATGTTTGTTAAATTGAGTTCTATATTCTTCATTGTCTCAGATTTTCTTTTATGAAGATTTTGCAACTCGTTATAGTTTTCTTCTAGGTTTGTTTCCATGGAGAAAGCTTTATAGAAAAACTTTGTCTGCTTATAAAATGTGCCAAGCTTTTTGCCATCATTATTATAATACCAGTCTTTGGCTTTACTTTTAAGCCTATAGGGGAAAAGATTCTTTTCCTACGCTCTACTTAATTAAGCTTAATTGCTTCTATGTATTATTTAATATGCAATTGTGTATGTGATGATGGTGCTTATTGTTGTTCTTGCAATTGCCATTATTTTCATTGCAATTTGACAGAAAATACTCTATTTTGCAATTAGTATAAACAACATAAGTGTTTGGTTCGTAAAGGAACCTGGATCATTATCAAAGGGTAAGGGTTGTATTTAACTCTTCTTCCTTTTGTGGGGAATCACTTTAGTTATTTTGTGTTTTACTATTCTCAGCTAAAGCAGAAGCATTTTTTATATGTCGATGCTGCTAAGGAGGAGTAGCGTATGGATTCATATATTCTTGATAACTATCAAAGTTATACTAGGATTTCTAATTTCCTCGTCATTGAGGTGTACCCAATATGCTTTTAGCTCACTCTCTTTCAAATTTTTCTTTAGTTTGATTGAGCAATGATTCAGTTTATTTTGAAGGGAGGTTAAGATTGTGAATATCACAAGTGAGTGCTTTGTAATTTCATTTTATATCTTGTGAATACTTCTTTTTAGACTGCCTTCCACTCATTAGATTGTGAGGGAAATATTGTATATCTATTACCTTATTTGGTATAAACAGTGACAATTTTATCATAGGGACTATGCCCTCTAAAGCTTTATAAGTAAGATCAATTGTTAGTTTATGCCTATAGATTTCGAGGTCTATTAGTATTGCTACTATGGCAAGCTTAGTTATTATGTTTTGTTTGTGAAGTGAGTAGTACAAGATTTTGGTATGTAATGTATTCCCTTTGTAAATTAGCCTATCAATTACTCTTAAGAGTAAGCATCTAGTTTCCCAATCAATTTCGAAATGGGGATAGCTTTCCTTTAAAAGCTAAATATCTAGAACATTTTTTATATGAAAGTCTCAGAAATGTTTTGAGCAACAAAAGTTGTTTTTCACAATGTATCTATTTTTCTTAGGTGTGGTCCACCTTAAGAGATTTTTACTCCATAAAATTTTGTTGCCTATCAATCCAAATTTAGGATTAATCTAATGTCTATAAGCCCAATTATCAACAAGTGTGGTTTTGCGTATAGATATCCAAGCTTTATTATGAACTGTTAAAGTTCCTACAATAGCTTATTTGCCTAAGATTGCAAAAATTGTAGCAATTATTTAGTAAGCATAATTTTATAAATCCTTTGTAGGTTATAAATACTTAGGATTTACATCTAGCTTGGATAGGCAGACTATCTCTCTGTCTAAGAAGAATTCTAATACTATTTTCTTTTTGTATAGGTAACTCTATAAATATAAGTCTCGCTTACACTATGTACTTACAAAATAATTTAAGTATATTATCACACTTTCTTTGACAATAGTAAAAGTATCAGGAGTTAAACTTCTATATACCTTGAGCAAAATATTGTTAATTATCTCACTTGGTAATTCATCGAGTTGTTTAAATA
This sequence comes from Selaginella moellendorffii, assembly GCF_000143415.4. Lineage (NCBI taxonomy): Eukaryota > Viridiplantae > Streptophyta > Lycopodiopsida > Selaginellales > Selaginellaceae > Selaginella > Selaginella moellendorffii. The sequence goes on along the minus strand of NW_003314283.1, from coordinate 1,667,509 downwards.
ATTTTGTTAAATCTATCATTCATTAGTCTAGCTAGGCATATAAGATAGTTTAGTTTTTGCTATCTTATACTTTTGCCTAGTCACATAGAGTAGAGATCAATCAACTTCTGTTTGGGTCTATAAGCAAAATATATCTTTTGATAAGTGTAGTGGATCTTTGGTAAACTTTTTTATTTTGTTTACCCTAATTCCTCTATTCAACTTTTATCAGGATAATGGAGGATCGTCAATCTTTAATCTCTCCACCTGGATTCACAAGATGTCCTTCTCTTTCTGTCCGTGCCTAGTGTGGTTAAAATTAATTTAGTGCAAGGTTTTTGGCACATCATAATCAATTCCAGAGTAGCTTACCTGCTTCACAATAGGTCTTACCCTCTGGCTTATAACCAGTCTTGCCTTTGCAACTATGGAATTATAAAAAGTGGATTATTGCTCTTGGCAAATTTTAGGCAATTAAATTAACATTAGGGATTAATTTGAATAGAGCGTGGAGACCATTCCATAAAATTGCCCTATGGAATCAATACAAGAGTCAAATTGTCTAGCGTATGATAGTCTATTTTAGATCAATTTGCTTGTGGAATAACGTTATGTAGTTTTTCAAACATGTGATAGCTAATTTGTGGAAAATTGTGTTTTAGATTTAAACAAAAATTACTTTTCAATGCAAATTTCTCTCTAGCCTCTTCACCAACAGCAGTAATGGCTAATACAAGTCTTTGCTCAAGTTTGTATAATAAATTTTTGAGCTTTGTAATGTATTTCAGAATTTCTGAGAGTGTCTGAGGTTATTTCACCTTTTTAGACAAAACCCTTTTTAAATATTTTTAAGTTTTTATTTTTTCTAGTTCTTTAAATATCAAAGTGATGATAGTAGTGTCTCCAAGACTGATGCTTATGCCTAATAACAAGCTTTACAACTATTTATTTTGCATTTATGGCATAAAGCCTTTCAATTGCTTTATTTGATAAAAGCTTAATTAACACATGGGGTGATTTGTGTGTTCCAAATATAGGCAGAAATTGAGCTATAATTTTTACTAGAATAGTTATATAATTTTTTCCCATGTGGAAAATATTCACTAAGTGGGAATTCTCTCCTATCAAGAGTACGTACACTTGTGGATTATATCTTACAAAAGGTGGTTCAAACTTTGCAAAGGGTGTTTCACCTCTAAAGTGGTGAGTATTTCCCCTAATTGAGCATCACTCAACTAGTTTAAAAGGTAGATTTTCACATTTATTCACTTGTATATTTGTTCTTTATCTATGCCTCACTTTAGGGGATATAGAGCACATTTCACATGACTACCTTTAATTCCTCTTTATAGGCCGAGATGTGATGTGAGTGCTTTTAAAATTTATAAGAGAGTGACACCTTTCACACCGAGTAATATTTGTAAGCTCCTTGATTGATTCGCTTAGGTGTATTAGACGTAGAGCAATTTGAATAGTTAGAACAATTCGTGATAATTACTTCTAAATTTTTGATTTGTTAGTCTTGTTCAAGTTTTATAGGCTCTTGCAATATGTGTAGAAGACTTAAACTCGGGGCAAATCAACTCTTAAACCATGTTTAAATAGTTGTCCAAATGAAAGGACTTTGGATCAAAACTTTGAGACAACACATATTCTAATTGTAATTCTATCTTTGTCAAAACTTTATAAAATTTGGGTAAATAATTCCCCAATTTATTTTTCATCTTTAAGCTAGAGTCGAAAACAAAAGTTACAGATGCCTAATTTTCTTGCTTATGTATGCCTAGAAAAATTGTGATACACTATTAAAAAATGTGTCCTCTAAAAACCCAAGTGAGAACTTGCTCAAAAGAAAATAATTCTAGAGTAGTTAATTGTGTTTTCCACATCAAACAAATTTCATTCCTTTTTCTTTTGGATTTTTCTCAAAAAATTATTAGCAAAACCATTTAAATTTGAATTTCTTAGCAATGTATGCCAAACTTGAATTTTAAACTTGTCCCTTGCTCTGTGGCTTATATGATGGTTCAAGAATTATCTTTCTTGCATTATTTGGGCACTAAACCATTGAAAGAACTCTTTCGTTTAGTGTTATTTGGGCTTAAAGGCCTTTACAATCACTAAAGAGATTTACTTGTAATTCCTAGTTCTGGGAACATTTAGAATTTATAAATGATTTTCTCCCAGCTATTTTTCAAGCCAAAGAGTGATAGCTTATCCCACTGTGGTTGCCAAAAGGGAGTAATGTTTTTTCTGGATATTGTTGCCCTTGCCTACAAAAATAGTGATAAATAAACAGAGACAAAAATGTAATGAAAAGAAGATAAGAAGAGAAGAGAATAGAATGAGAATAGAAGATAACTCAGCCTCGAACCCAAAGGCGTGAGTAAGAATAAGCATATGTCACTCTCTCAACTCCACTTTGCACAAACAATTATAGGCAAAAGAAAAAATGGTTAATTCAATGCAAATGCATATAGCAGTGAATAGTGGTTATTTTCCAACATGTCTAAGTGTTATTTATATACTACATGATTTTATAGGCAAGAGAAAAAATGGTTAATTTAATGCAAATGCATACAACAGTGAATGGGGGTTATTTTCCAATACGTATAAGTGTTACTTATATATTACATGATTTTATAACCATTTTTAACTGCTTCACACTTATTTATGACAAGCATTGCCTAGGTTGGGTCTTTTTTGGATGCCTAAGTTTAAATGTAACTCCATTTCATCTAAGCTTTTTTATTTTGCTCTGTCTGGGAAGATACACAAAATAAAACATTTGCCTCTTCATAATAATACTTGCTCCACAACCTATTAGAGAGGTTCCTCCTTGGATGAGCCGGAAACCATTATACTACAATAAGAACTATAGTTAGGAAGCAACAAGATGAAAACTGTACCTCTACTATTAGCAACTTGATAGCATGTTGCCATAACCAAAATGGCACACCACTCAGTGCCAACTTTCTTATGGTGTGGACTTGAAACTCACAATTGCAAGTCAAGGGTTACTGCTTTGTGGAATCATGGTTGGATTTGGAATTATGCCATGTATTTGTCAGTCTATTTAAGAATTTCAGCATAGACTTTATTCATAGTGTAAAAGTGTTAATCATGTGGTATAAGATTGCCTTGAATGGGGGTTGCAAGCACTTGAACACGAAGTTTTTCAGGTGATCTACACCTTGAGAGAGCAACATAAAGTTGACCATATGTGAAAATAGGTTGGGGAAGGTAAATGCCAACACAGTTGAAAATTTGGCCTTGGGCTTTAGAAAGAGCTAAGCAATAACCTAGACGAACTAGGAATTGTCTTCAAAACATCTTGAAAGGGATTTCAACATCAGAAGGTGTATGGTAATATATGGAATAAAAACTCACAATCCCTTGAATTGTCCCTTGATAATTTCACAATATAAAACATTTTGAGATGCTTGCTTGAGAATGAGGCAAGTGCCATTGCATAAACCAATTTATAACGCATCCATATCACCCATGTCCATGACCAGTATCCTCTTTGCTATAAATCCATTCACATACTCTTGAATGGTTCCTGATAAGAATCAAAATCACATTTTGTTTTAAAATTAATTTGTGTAGTAGGAGTTCCAATAGGGAGATTGAATTTTGTTAGGAATCCCCCAATTCTTGCCACATTCCTGAATCTTGCTGGATTCCTGACCTGCAGACCGCATTCCTGATTCTCCCTATTCTTGACTCTCGAGACACTTCCCTATTCTTTATTCTCGAGACACTTCCTTATTCCTGACTCTCTGATTTCCCATACGATTCCTAAGTCTTGAGCCACATTCCTGATGATGACATGGCGCCTCCTCGACATCAACTATATTTAGGCCGTCCTCGATCCAAGAGTGGTGGAGCTTCATTAACCTATAGTATATATAGGTTAGTTTTATTCCATTTCTCCACAATCTAAATCAACACTAGTCTAAGGCTTTTTCTTCGTTTCCACTAGTTTTTCTCTTTGTCTTCTGCATTTTCTAGTCTTGATTTTGTTGAGGGTCTTGACAGTTTGATTCAGATTGTGTTTTTTCATTTTTACTTTAGCTCATTTTGATTTTTTGACTGCCTTTGCCTTTTTCCCCCTTTTCTTTCTTCTTTGCCGATGGAGTCTCCAAGCCATCCTGTTTTCTTTGCCAAAGTCCTTGCAAAAATCTAGTTTGAGAATACCGAGCTGAAGGCAACCCTTCTTTGCATGCAGCAGGAGCTTGCTTCACTTTCATCTCAAGGATCAAGCAAAGTTCCAGAACCGAAGGTGAGTTTCCTAGCAAAATTTTCAGGCAAGCGTTTGGAGCTTCACGGATTCCTAAACCAAATGGAGCTGATCTTCGCACTTCAACATTGGCAGTACCCCACTCTCGAGTCTCAAATCAGTGTGATCGGGACGTTGCTCGAAGGTGTAGCTTTGTCATGGTTTTCTCCTCTCCTAGAGAAGAGCATGAAAGGGGTCGTGGTTTCGGAGCTGATGGATCTTCAGTTCTTCAAAGAGAAGCTCAAAGCATGTTTTGGCAAGACGGATCGGGTTCAGGCTGCCACCACAAAGATGAGACGTCTCTCTTAGGGGTCTCATCTTGCCTCAATCTATGCTGCAGAGTTTCAACTCCTTGCCTTGGACACTCAGTGGGATGCGCGGGCCCTGATTGATCAATTTCATTTCGGCCTCAACAACGGTGTCAAGGATTTGTTACTCACCATGGAGGATCCCACGGACCTATCAGATGCCATCAACAAAGTTGTTTGATGTGACAATCATCTCTTTGAACGTCGTTAGGAAAGTCACCGCGCCACCATTTTCCCATCCTAAACTTAGGAATCCCAGCTTGAGTCTTCGGGGCATACTCTTGAACCTACTACTCCGGTTCCGATGGATATTTCTGGTACTTCCTGACTCATCAGAAGGAAGCTGAGTCCTGCTGAGAAGCAACGTCAAATATCTCATAATCTTTGCCTCTACTGTGCTGATCCTAATCACAAAGCAACTGTGTGTCCCAAGAAGCCTCCCCAACTACTCGAGTTTAGTCTACCTCAAGGTCCACCTCTGTTGCAGTCGGGAAACGATCTTGTCTAAACAGAGTAGGAGCTGTCTGTTTGGACTCCTCGAATAAAAATCATTTTTCTTCTTTATCAAGCTCCTCACCACCTTTCATCAAAGCCACCACCAATTCCCGCAATTTCCACATCCCATGTCTCCTTTCTTTCACCGGACAATCAAAACTCAAGGCTCTAGCGATGAATGGAAGACTACATTCCAAACCCGATATGGCCACTTTGAGTACACTGTCATGCTATTTGGCTTGACAAATGCTCCAGCAGTTTGTAAGCAACCAAAGGGAACAACTCAAGAGACGATCCATAGGGTTCAAATATAGAGGGAAAGGGCCCATGAACAAGAGTGCACCCCCTTTTCCAATCGGTTAAAGGTTTTGGGATATTTGAGGTTAAGCGTCCTTGGGTTTGAATAGTACTGGGCTGGATGACCTCCCAGGAAGTCCAAACTTAGGAGCTTACATTTGGTATCAGAGGGGTCTCGGGTCCGACTCTGTTGGTTGGCTAGGGGAATCACACCACATGTTGATTAACATCTGGCTGGTCTAGTTTGCTCCCGCTGGGCTCGACCTGAGGGGTAGGGTGTCAAGAGAGCGGGGCTCTCGGGAGAGCTGCGGCTCTCGGGTCCGACTTTGTTGGTTGGCTAGGGGAATCACACCACATGTTGATTAACATCTGGCTGGTCTAGTTTGCTCCCGCTGGGCTCGACCTGAGGGGTAGGGTGTCAAGAGAGCGGGGCTCTCGGGAGAGCTGCGGCTCTCAGCTTCCGTTCACGAGGGCGTGAACTTGCAGGGAAGCATGGTGGATTGTAAGCAACCAAAGGGAACGACTCGAGAGACGATCCATAGGGTTCAAATATAGAGGGAAAGGGCCCATGAACAAGAGCGCACCCCCTTTTCCAATCGGTTAAGGGTCTTGGGATATTTGAGGTTAAGCGTCCTTGGGTTTGAATAGTACTGGGCTGGATGACCTCCCAGGAAGTCCAAACTTAGGAGCTTACATTTGGTATCAGAGGGGTCTCGAGTCCGACTCTGTTGGTTGGCTAGGGGAATCACACCACATGTTGATTAACATCTGGCTGGCTAGGGGAATCACACCACATGTTGATTAACATCTGGCTGGTCTAGTTTGCTCCCGCTGGGCTCGACCTGAGGGGTAGGGTGTCAAGAGAGCGGGGCTCTCGGGAGAGCTGCGGCTCTCAGCTTCCGTTCACGAGGGCGTGAACTTGCAGGGAAGCATGGTGGATTGTAAGCAACCAAAGGGAACGACTCGAGAGACGATCCATAGGGTTCAAATATAGAGGGAAAGGGCCCATGAACAAGAGCGCACCCCCTTTTCCAATCGGTTAAGGGTCTTGGGATATTTGAGGTTAAGCGTCCTTGGGTTTGAATAGTACTGGGCTGGATGACCTCCCAGGAAGTCCAAACTTAGGAGCTTACATTTGGTATCAGAGGGGTCTCGAGTCCGACTCTGTTGGTTGGCTAGGGGAATCACACCACATGTTGATTAACATCTGGCTGGCTAGGGGAATCACACCACATGTTGATTAACATCTGGCTGGTCCAGTTTGCTCCCGCTGGGCTCGACCTGAGGGGTAGGGTGTCAAGAGAGCGGGGCTCTCGGGAGAGCTGCGGCTCTCAGTTTCCGTTCACGAGGGCGTGAACTTGCAAGGAAGCATGGTGGATTGTAAGCAACCAAAGGGAACGACTCGAGAGACGATCCATAGGGTTCAAATATAGAGGGAAAGGGGCCCATGAACAAGAGCGCACCCCCTTTTCCAATCGGTTAAGGGTCAATGTCTTTCGGGAGTTTCTTGATCAGATGGTGATCGTCTACCTCGACGACATCCTCATCTACTCAAAAACTCAGGAGGAGCACGACGAGCATGTGTGCAAGGTACTGGCGAAGCTGCGGGAACACGGCATATACGCGAAGCTTGAGAAATGTTCCTTCAATCAGGAGTCTGTGGAGTTCCTTGGGTACATTGTCACTTCTGAGAGTATCACAATGGATCCTACCAAAGTCAAGACTATTCTCGAATGGGAGTCTCCACAATCAATGTTGGATGTTCAGGTTTTCCTTGGCTTCGCCAACTTCTACCGCAAATTCATTGATCATTACTCTGACATTGTCCTTCCTCTCACGGGTCTCACTGGTAAGGATGTTCCCTTCTCTTGGTCTGCTCCTGCCCAGCAGGCCTTCGACACACTCAAGGCGGCCTTCAGTTCTACTCCTGTCTTGATCCATGCTGATCCCTCACAACCTTTCTTCATCGAGGCTGACGCCTCCAACTTTGCCATCGGTGCTATGTTGTCTCAACTCGAAGTGGATCAGGAATTTCATCCGGTTGCTTTCCATTCTCGGAAATTCCAGCCTGCGACAAGGAGCTCCTTGCCATCATAGATTCCTTTGGAGAGTGGCGTCGTTTCTTGGAAGGGGTGAGCCATCAAACAACAGTCTGGACGGATCACAAAAATCTTGAGTACTTTGCCACTTCCCGAGTTTTGAGCTGTCATTAGGCAAAGTGGGCACAATTCCTGAGTCAGTTTGACTTTGTTATCAAGTATAGACCTGGAAAGCTTCAAGGCCTTCCTGATGCTCTTTCAAGGCGCTCTTATCTCAGTCTCAGGCCTGGTAATCCTGCCTTCAATCAACAAGACCAAGTTATCCTTGGTCCTAATCGGCTTCAAGTTATGGCAATTTCCCTGGCCCCTCAGGACTCCTCCTTGATGGATGGGATCAGAAATGATCTTCAATCCGACGACCTCGCCGAAGATATTTTCCCCCATCTTCAGGCTGGACACCTAGTGACTCCCGACTGCCGGCAATTTGACGAGTTCGAGTTCTTAGATGGCTTGTTGTACCGTGGGGAGCAGCTTTACGTTCCTGAAGGTGATGCTCGAAGGTTGGTTCTGATGGCGTGCCACGATAGCCCAACTGTTGGTCACTTCGGCATTGCGAAAACCTATGAGCTGGTTGCATGGGACTTTTGGTGGCCTCCCATGGACAACTACATCAAAGCTTTTATTACCTCCTGTGACACTTGCGCCCGGAATAAGATACCTCACCACCGTCCTTCAGGTTTGCTTCGTTCCCTCCCAGTCCTAATGTCCATTGTCAGGATTGTCCCCCTTACAATGTCAGGGATAAAGTCTGGCTCTTCATGTGAAATATCTCCACCATCAGACCATGTCCCAAACTCAATTTCAAACGCCTCAGTCCTTTCCCTATCACTACCATCATTAATCCTATCACTTATCGCCTTGCACTTCCCTCCTCATATCACATTCACCCCGTTTTTCACTCCTCTCTCCTTGAGCCTTATATTCCCAGTCCCATTCCAAATCAGGTCCTTCTTTTGCCTCCACTAGTGCAACTCGAGGATGGGTTTGAGTACGAGGTTCAGGACATCCTTGATTCCAAGATCTCACAGCCTAAACTCTACTATTTGGTAGACTGGAAGGGTTATAGACTTGAGGAACGCACTTGGGAACCTGCAAACAACCTGATTCATTCTCTTGACCTTGTTCAGGACTTCTACCACCACTATCCTTCTCATCCCAGTCCTCATTCTTTTTCTCCATCTCCCGTCCCTCGCCGCCCATCTCATCCTCCTCTTCATTCTCATTCATGTCCTCGTTCCACTCGTTCTTGAGGAGGGGGTGCTGTCAAGAATCCCCTAATTCTTGCCACATTCTTGAATCTTGCTAGATTCCTGACCTGCAGACCACATTCCTGATTCTCAAGACACTTCCCTATTTCTGACTCTCTGATTTCCCGTACGATTCCTGAGTCTTGAGCCACATTCCTGATAATGATATAGCACCTCCTCGACCTCAGCTATATTTAGGCCATCCTCGATCCAAAAGTGGTGGAGCTTCATCAACCTATAGTATATATAAGTTAGCCTTGTTCCATTTCTCAACAATCTGAATCAACGCCAGTCTAAGGTTTCTTCTTCGTTTCCACTAGCTTTTCTCTTTGTCTTCTGCATTTTCCAGTCTTGATCTTGTTGGGGGTCTTGACAAATTTAAGAATTCAATTAGGAACTCTTCAAGGTGATTTGAGTCAACTATGTTAATGCTCAAGTAATCATATGGATCACTTGGTAGTCTTCCAACAATGTCATTATTTATTCTAAATGTATTGTCATTAAGTGGGGTGAGAATAACCTTTGATTCAGCTATATAAGTTTTTATAATGTCTCTATATTTGGGAAAACAAAGTTTATAATAGGTGTAGAGATAGATAGTGCATGTGGTATTTTAATAATATCTAGTGGGAGATATGGCAATTATAAACTACTATCACTATTGCCAAGTTTGAGAAGCCATTCAGAAAAATAAAAATTGCTTGAATGCATATTCTTTATTAATGTTACTGTTGTAAAGAGTGACCATAGTCTATTCATTTTAACTAAGCTTGAAATAATAGAGGTTCTATGGCTATGGGGAACAATAGAAAGGGTTTGACAAAAGTCACCACTTGTAATCATTGTAATGCCTCCAAATGGTTTAGAATTATATTTGATCTGCTTTAAACATTTATCAACTACAGAGAAAGCATATGTGTGAGCCTTACTAATTTCATCCCATTGTGAAACACAAATCCCTCAACCCTAAAGTGGAGCCGAAAGGGTGTTATATGGTAGTGGTTGAAGTGGAAGCCCAAATGAGTGTAACACGTTTGGACTAAAAGCTCTAACTTGGATAATCAAGAGTGGGAGTGGAATTCGCTCAAGGAATGAATATGCAGCAAGCAATAAGTGAGTATTTAGAAAAGGGACATAGGAGGACCAACATATAACACATGGAAGTTTCAAGATGAAGTCTGAAAAGGAGTTTGAGATGGAGTCCGATAAGGAGTTTGAGATAGACCTGAGAAGGGGTTTGAGATGGACCCAAGAAATAGTCTGAGTTTAAGTCTGAGGGTAAAAGCCCAAAACATTTGTCTCCCAAACTCTAAGGGGTTTGGTGGCTCCAAAGTATAGTAAGCAAAGGACTCTAGTGGAGCCAATTTGGCCAGGAAAAGGCCAGTGTAACCAAGGAAGGCTATACCCATGTGTTGGGTGATGATATAACCACTAAAGAGTCCAAGACTAAAGTGAATACAGATAGACAGGCAGGGTAGTTTGGTAAAGTATTCAAGAGCTAGCTCTAGCTCCTCCGAGAGATGAAATAGTCAATGCCGAGTGTGGGTGGCACTACCTACTTGGATACTTGGCATGACTCAACAAAACCTAACTCTAGCCCCATGGACAGGGCACCCAAAGTTAGAAGGTGGGGAGAGTGCTTATGAGGCTTGCATAGGGCCATGGTGTTTCGAAATATCATCCCAAAGTGTTAGACTATAGAAAGGAAGAAGAGCAATCCTCTAGTGTAATGACCAAGGATATGAAGGACAATGGGACTTAATGGTCAGGCCTTTAGGCTTTGACCCAATGGTAGTGTTGGTGAGCACAACTGTGGATAAAGAGGGATTTTGTGGGGACAGTAGAAAAGATATTAGGGAAGGGTGTTCCTCATGTCTCCAGGCATCTTAAGGGTGCTAAGATGTGGTCAAGGGATGATCACTCATGGATGGATAACTCAATCTTTGGGAGATGGGACTGTGATGTAAGTAGTGTTGGACCACCAGTGTAACAAAGGTGAATGGGCATAGCCTTAGCGTAATGTGTTGATATGTCGATGGTCCCTTTGGGTGTTGATTATGGGATCGGACACATTGAGCACTTAAACCAAATGCAAAGGTTGAGTGGCATATATGCCATTCTTGGGGGTAGCAAGTCCTTAAGTCAGGAATACAACTTATGAAAGTTGTGAGTGAAACTCTTCCATGTGGTCAAAGGTGTGGTTAAGTGACTAAAGTATAATAGAAAATTTAGTCACTTATAATTTGGTATCAAAGCTATTCTTTAGTCCAACTTTTATTAATGGTCAAGTATATCATCACTTGTCTTGGCATCGAAAGTTCCTAAAAGTGGGCCTATCCTTGAAGAGTAACATGTTGGAAAGGCATAACTCCCCACCTTAGTTTATAAATGAACATGGTGGCAATATGGTGGATAGAAAGGGGTTAATTTGGGAACAATTTTGGGATCTTAGGAATAATAGATGGTTTTCCCTCAGAGAGTTGAGAATATGATCTATATAAGCGTTTGACTTAGCAAACTAGTTAATGTGGTTGTAGTAAGCAACTACAATTGGGATCACAGGAATGATGGAAACTCCTAAATGATAAAGAAGTCATAAGGTTATCCTTATATGGTTGAAGATAGTGCTCAAGAATTTAAAACTAGAATTAATGACTGTGGGAGGTCAAATATAGATAAAGACACAAGTCTTTGAAATGGTAGCCAAGGCTACCTTTAATAAATGCTAGAACAAACCCAAGGAGTTGTGGGTGTACTTTGAGGATGCATCGGTATTTTCATAATATGAATGGATAGTATTAAGGGGCAAAAGTAGCCCACAAAGAACAAAAAATAATCAAGTGTTGGAGTAACACTTGTTTTAGATGGTCCTTATGAGTTTATGGGTCATCAAATTAGCAAAGTCCAAAGAGCTGGATGACTTGAGTGGAGTCAAGGAATGGTTTTAAAAAACTGGTGAAAGCATTTAGATGAAAATGTGTTACACCCTACAAAAGACAGGGAAGATCATAAGATCTAATTATGAAAATAGTGGGTATCTCATTGATGGCAGAATGTGCCATACTAAAGTGTGGGAAAGGTATTCCCGGAAATAGAAACTTTGGTATAGAGTTATATGTGAACACTATGATGTTTATATGAGCCTCTTTATACCTATTGCTAGCCATGTCAAAATCTTTTTTTGGCTTTATCTAATTTTGATAGATAGATTTTTTCTATCTCCACAACCTTGGACATTAGATAACACCTTTTATCCATTATTCGCTAAAGATTTAGTCTTTTAGGCCTTATGTAAGGCCCTTATGATATCAAACACCACTTATTGGTGTTTTAGAGTGTTTAAGTATCCCAATAATGACCTTCTTTGACAATGAACATTTCCCTTTATGACATTGATTTACTATATCGCAACATAAACAATTTATCCCCCCGTAAGATATATCTAACCTTTTTATCCCAATAAGAAATCTTGGGAAGTTAACTTCTACCAATCCAATCAATTATGTTATATATTTTGCTTAGTTGCCTTATAGTCGTAAAGTCCTAGAACTCATTACTAATTCTTCCATTATTTGGATCCACACACTCAAATTGCATGCTTTCCAGCTTAGGCTATGCCATTCTTATTTCCATTGGGATTCATTTGGCAAAGGGTTCTCGTGAACCAACCAACTTGATTTCAAGGCCTCATCCTTTGAGACATTTGGGGTCTCCACCCTATCAGCACTATGAGCTTACTTTCACAACACTTTCCACTTGTGTCTAGGTCTTTATTAAGACCAAAGCAATCATTTCTTATGCCAACTATCAGTTAGCACTAGCAATGTTAATACTAGTGTGTAAGATTACAAGATGAGCATGTTTGAATTAAAGAACCACTCCCTAAGCTATTGAATAGATTCATCCCTAAGAATACTTGCTAAGGCATGGTAGAAAGTGCAAAGCTATCCTCTTAGCCTAGAGGAGAATAACTGAATGTATGATGGCAAAAACAAGTAGTAAAAGGATAGAACTGAACCATAAAAAACGAAGGGCATAACTAAGGGTGGTTATGTAAGTTGGGAGTGGAAAATCAAGTGGGTGCTCGAAAGTGTTATTACTGACAATTGTGATGCTATAGAGAGTCTAAAGTATGGAATTGTCTATATTAAACCATATAGCAATTAAAAAGCATACAAAAGGAAAGGCCTTAGCAAACTAAAGGACAAAGTCCCTTCAAAGTTCCTTAAGGACAATTCTAGGTAAGTAAATACTTAGAAAAACAAGTGTAAATGATTCATAAAAACGCGTAAAATTAGAATAGCATAATAGAAGCATGATCTTGAAACTTGCTAAGAGGCGAAGTTATCAAGGTTAGGGAACTAATTTTTGAGTGTTCAAAGGGATGGATTTGAATGAAAGTCGACGGTTAAGGACTTTTATGCTTATATATGAAATCATGTTACGCTGGTTTGCTAAGTGAGATTGGCAAATCAAGGGAACAAAGTTGAAGGTGTTGATTTAAAAAAGGGTGGCCCATGGAGCCAAGTATGGAGGAGTCCATACATGATCACAAGTTTTTCAAATGAGAGGATTTAATAGTTCGGAGGAACTAGATTCCTAATCTATGATCCATAGCGTGCTTTAGGTATAAGTTGGTGCACCAACGTGGGGAGTTACGCCAAACATCCTTAGTGATGCCATCCGTAAATGCATATATAGAGGTTGGGTTCGAGTCCCAACTCTTTAGTGCTTGAGTTCGAATCCCAACTCACTAGGGCGTGGTAATGGTTTGGAATATAAGGACACTCATTTTTTGGTGGTCATGGACTCTCAGTGAGGCGGCTGGTTTGGGCACACCACCAAGTGGAAGATGCCTCAGAGTTATAATGCATAGTTAGACTGTTTAGTGTGAAAGCTCGACATATCTAACTTGAACACTTTAGTGCAAGTGGCATCAAGGACATGGTGAATGAGGTGGGGACACCCAATCTCAATTGTTATGGATCTTTAGCCAGAAGGGTTGGCTTGGGTGCACTGCCAAGTGTGGGGAATGCCCCCGGGGTCATAGTCAACAACTTAAAGGTCTGAAAGACTTAATTCTTATTGGCAAACCTTATAAGGTGTCAAGATGATATCACTAAGTGATCTTGTGGCTAAACAAGGACAAGGTCTTTATTTGGTTAAGGATTAAGATTCTTAGTTCAAAGTGTTGATTTGAACTATTGGTAAGAGTGTGACTTAGTTAAGGTAACTAAGTAAAAAGGACACTTAAGAGAAATCAATGGTGTAAATACAATGGTATGGTGAGTCCAAGAAAGTAATTTATAAAAAAGACCTATGGAAAGGTCACAAAGTTAGGCCATGCATAGGCCCCATAACAGAAAATGCTAAAGAAACTTACTAGGGGGAAAACACCCTTTAGATTTGGCAAAACAAAATCTATGCTATGGAACCGAAAAGATATCTCAAGGATGAAGGTAGTGATCCTATGTTTTTTGGTGTAATAATCAAACAATAGGAGCAAAAGACTAGTGGCCAAGAAAGGAACAACCCTAACACAAATTATGATAATTAGAACTTAGTGCCCAAGGTAGCATGAAATAGAAGAGAGGATGATGGTGCTCTCAAGTAGAGAACTTCCTAAGATGGGGAAGTCGAGTTTACATAATATATAAGGTATTAAAGACATTTAGGAAATTGACTTTGAAAATTTAAAATTAAAAGTTTCAAAGTGCAATGGTTATATTGATAAAAATTGAGACTACTCGAGACTGAGTAGTGGGATTAAGAAAAAGAAGGTGTCTTTAACAAGTTTAGCAAAAACTAAACCAATAAAGGGAGAGAACTACCACAAATGGTAGAATGAATCTCTATGTTGGAGAAACTATGCTTTTTAAAGGATGGATAAAGTATGGTAAGCCTTCGGTGTTGAACTATCAACAAATATTAACTTAGTGCTAAGGATGGAAAGAGTAAAATTTGATAGTGTTACTCTATAAAATGATTTATTGTTCAATAAAGACATCAAACTTTGTCTATAGGTGGTGGAGTTGTGAGACATAAATCCTTTATCCCAAAGTGGAGCCAAAAGAGTGCTATATGGTAGTGGCCGAAGCAGAAGCTCAAACAAGTATAACACGTTTGGACTAAATGCTCTGATTTGGATAGTCAAGAGTGGGAGTGGAATTCCTAACAAAGTGCTCGAAGAACGAGCATGCAGCAATCAATAAGTGAGTCTCTAGAAAAGAGACACAAGAGGACCAACACATGACACATGGAAGTGCCAAGATGGAGTCTGAAATGGAGTCCAAGAAGGAGTCTGAGATGAACCCAAGAAGTAGTTTGAGATGAACCCGAGAAGTAGTCTGAGATGGAGTCTTAGATGGAGTCCGAGTCCAAGTCCGAGGGTGGAACCCCAAAGTGTTCATCTCCCAAACCCTAGGGGATTTGGTGAGCTCCAAAAGTATAATAGGGGGAGGACTCCAATGGAGCCAGTTTGGCCAGAAAAAGCCAATGTGACCAAATAAAACTATATCCATGTGGTGGGTAATGATATAATCATTGAGAAGTCTAAAGCTAAAGTAAATACGGACAAACAAATAAGGTAATTTGGTGAAGTGTTCAAAAGCTGGCTCCAGCTCCCTTGGGAGATCGAATGGTCAACGCTCCCAATCCAAGTGTGGGTGGCACTACCTACTTGGATACCTGGCATAGCTCAATAGAACCTTGCTCTAGCCCCATACCCAAAAGTAAAAGGTGGGGAGAGTACTCATGAGGCTCGCCTAGGGCCACAGTATTCCAAAATGTTATCCCAAAGTCCTAGTTGTGAGTGAGACTCCTCTATGTGGTCGAAGGTGTGATTAAGTGACTAAAGTAGAATAGAAAATTTAGTTGCTTACACCTATATGAGAACATTTGTTTGTTTAATGGTTTTTCCAACAACACTATTAATTGTTAAAGTAGAGATAGAAGTTTCATTTCAAGGAATAGAAAGTTAAAAGTTATATATGCCATTTGACCATATTTTAGCAAAATGTTTGCAATCCCAATTCATGCCACACTAATTATTTTTTAATTGTAATACTGTAATGATGGTATTAAGTAGAAAAGTTTTCCCAATACCACCAGGTCCATCAATAAAGAAACATTGATGCTAGTTAATGTTAATGGCATTCATAATGAGCTCAAAAATATACCATTGTTCGTGATTGAATTGATTTATATTTGCATTGACTTAATCTTGTGATAGATTAGGGATTTATGTATTAATCATATTTTGATAATGGGAGTAAGAGTTAGGATTGGTAAACCAAAATCATAAATAGATTTATTGTGTAGTTGGAATTTTGAGTTCATATTAAGTAAAGCAATATCAAAATAGTTTATATCATTTCTAGCATAATCCTCAGATATATCAATTTTGAATTAATCCCATAATAGTTTTGGATCTTTTGGTGAACAATACAAACAAATAAAAATAAATAATTTTTTTAATTGGGATGACATTTTAAAAGCAGAAGCTTCTTGTATGCAATGTTGTCATTCTGAATCATCTGTTAAAAATTCCATTGTTATAGCTGCTTATTTAAAAGAGAAGAAAATAACACCTTCGATAGTACATATATCCTCAAATGATATAACATCTTTTTTATGAAGAAATATAAGTCACAAGTGTTACACCTCATTATTAAAAGAAAATATAGAATACATTCTTAGTATGAGTTTAATTTTTCATTGATGTAATTGCCATTTATGAGAGGATTTATTATATGTGTAGTGTAATGGAATTTGAGCATATGTGTATTGCCTTGCATTAATATCTTACATGTTCAAATTGAACTATTATGTAAGCATTGTTCCATTTTGAGTGGCTCTTTCTAGTGCTTCTTGTTTATGATCTAGTATGAAATAAATGTTTTAAAAAATAGGTAAATAAACTAGATGGCGTATAATAGTTAGTGATTTATCATATATATGAAACTTAAATATATGCCATATGGCTTCGGGAGCAGAAATATATAGAGCATTGACAATGCTTGAGATTTCATCCCAATTTAAAGTCCTTTATTTCTTAGATGCAATTAGAAATTCTAATGTTGCATAGTCATAACCTTTGTATACATATTGAAATAAATATTTAACACTTTTAGTTGAAGCATAGATCTCTACATTGATGTGTGCTTTCTATTTCTTACAAAGGTATTTATTATAAAAAAACACCCCATTTATTGTCAATATTACAACCATTTTTTATAAAAGTGCATCCATCATTGGGTCAGTAGTAATTAGGATAACTATCAACATAATAAATAATTTCAATATTAAAGTTTTTTGGATAATTCTTAGAGCATTTATTATTTTCCATGCAAGGGCTTCTAGGATTTAAATTACCATATGGACCATGTATCATATGATTTATAATTATGTTATACAATTCTAGTTATAACAGTGGGTGTAGCAGTTGTGTGATGATAAATTTGTCAATCGAGTCATGGTTTCTTATCTTGTCTTCACTTGATAACATTGCTAAGAAATGATAATGAGGCAAACCTCTTTTCTAGAATTCAATAACATAAACATATACGATGCACTTCTCAAAAATTGCTTTGATACTTATGTCATTAGGAATTCTTTAAGTTTTATGTTGAAAACTCTTGAAATAAGATCAAGTTGATCCTCAAATGATTTATTTGGCTATAAGTTTTGCACAGTTTCAGGCCACTTTGGGTTGCATGTAAATATAATAAATAAGTCAAGATTTCCAAAATGTGTGACACTAGCAATAGCATCTTGATAATGTTACTGCATTGCTCATAGGCTACCAGGAAATGTAGAAGGCAAAATTATAACTTTTCCAAGTTCAACGTTATTAGTAGCAACTCTATTGCTAATATAGTCTATAAGACCTATGTAGTAATCCACTTTTAAGTGTTTTTTATGAGTGCAAAAGAAATTAAAGGTGTTGGATTCAACCTTTATATAAACATCAACCATAAATTGTTGAGTAAGCTTCCCAACATGTAGCAATTGATCATAAACGAAAAAGTTGCCAATACTATCTTATTGAGATAATCAATATATGTAGTATTGAAGTAGTGTTATATGCGACTTATTATGGTAGATTTTCTTACACCAACCTTTATCACCAAATAGTAAAAGTACAAGATAAACCACAAGATCACAATTTTCATTGAGAATAGAAATTTTTTTCAACTATGAGTTATATGGATGTATGTATATTTCTCTATCAAGAGATGGCTCACCCTTATCAATAGCAAAAACAACAACAACATCATTAGTCCATGGCAAGTTAAAATGATGTAGATTAGTACCTTCACTTCAAACAATTATGTAAACACTATGTTTCAAAGTTCTATTGTTAATTGAATGACATTGTTCTTATGATTCAAGATTATACATCATTTGAAAAGCTTATGCGTAAGGGTTTATTATTCTTAGCAAATGATATAATTGTAATAATAAATTAGGTGTGAGACACAAATCCCTAAGCTCTAAAGTGGAGCCGAAAGGGTGCCACGTGGTAGTGGCCGAAGCAAAAGCCAAACGAGCATAACACGTTTGGACTAAAAGGCTCCGACTTGAAAGGTCAAGAGCGGGAGTGGAACTCCCAACAAAGTGCTCGAGGAATGAGCACGAAGTGAGCAATAAATGAGGCTCTAAAAAAGGACTCAAAAAGGACTAACACATGACACGTGGAAGTGTCCGAGATGGACTCGAGATGGAGTCTGAGATGGAATCTGAGGTGGACCCGAGGTGGAGTCCGAGATGGAGTCCAAGATGGAGTCCGAGAAGGACCCGAGATGGAGTCCAAAATGGACCCGAGGTGGAGTCCAAGATGGAGTCCGAGAAGGACCCGAGATGGAGTCTGAGAAGGACCTGAGATGGAGTCCAAGATGGACCCGAGATGGAGTCCGAGATGGAGTCCGAGATGGACCCAAGATAGAGTCCGAGATGGAGTCCGAGATGGAGTCCGAGATGAAGTCCGAGATGGACCCGAGATGGAGTCCGAGATGGACCGAGACGGAGTCCGAAATGGACCCGAGATGGAGTCCGAGATGGAGTCTGAGATGGAGTCCGAGAAAGACCCAAGATGGAGTCCGAGGTTGAGACCGAGACCGGGACTGAGACCTAGACCGAGACCGAGACCGGGACCAGGACCGAGACCGAGGCCAAGGCCGAGACCGAGCCCAAGCCCGAGTCCGAGTCCAAGCCCGAGTCCGAGTCCAAGTCCAAGTCCAAGTCCAAGTCCGAGTCCGAGTTCGAGTCTGAGAGGGTGAAAGCCCAAAGGGTTCGTCTCCCAGACCCTGGGGGGTTTGGTGAGCTCCAAAAGTATAGTAAGGGGGAGGACTGCAGTGGAGCCAATTTGGCTAGGAAAGGCCAGTTTGGCCCAGGAAGGCTGTACCCAGTGTTGGGTGATGAGCTGCCCACTGGGAAGTCCAAGACTAGAGTGAACACAAACCGACAAGCGGGGTAGCTTGGTGAAGTGTTCAAGAGCCGGCTCTAGTTCCCCCGAGAGATCAAATGGTTGATGCTCCCAATCCAAGTGTGGGTGGCATTACCTACTTGGATACTTGGCGTGGCTCAACAGAACCTCGCTCTAAGCCCATGGCTAGAGCACCCAAAGGCAAAAAGCGGGGAGAGTACCCACGAGGCTCGCGTAAGGCCACGGTGTTCCGAAATGTTGTCCCAAAGGCCCAGACTGTGGAAAGGAAGAGGAGTAGTCCTCTGGAGTAGAGACCAAGGATATAGTTGTGTGGCAAGGAAGTCCCAGAAGACTGTGGGACTTAGTGGTTGGGCTTGTGGGCCTCGATCCAATAGCAGTGTTGGCAAACACAACCATGGGCAGAAAGGGACTTGGTGGGGACCGGAAAAGGGATATTGGGGAAGGCTATTCCCCATGTCTGTGGGCATCCTAAGGACGCTAAGGAGTGGATTTGAGATGACCACTCATGGGCAAATGGCTCAGTCTTGGAGAGACAGGATTGCAATGTAGGTGGTGTTAGACCAATGATGTGACCAAGATGAATGAGCATGGCCTAGCGTAATGGGCTCATATGTCGGTGGTACCTTGGGGTGTCGGTCATGAGATCGGATATATGGAACACTTGGACCAAGTGCAACGGTTGAGTGGCACGGATGCCATTCCTGGGGCTAACAAGTCCCCAAGTCCGGAATAAGACTTATGGAGGTTGTGAGTGAGACTCCTCCAAGTGGTTGGAGGTGTGGTTAAGTGACTAAAGTAGAATGGAAAAATTAGTCACTTACATTAGGATCATAGTTTATGTTGAATTGGTTTTGCTCTCTAATATTTATAGCCTCATATGCATTAAACATGTAAAGTTGTCTATATGATGGTGGTACATTAACAGTACGATATGCTAAAGCAATACTATGATAAATTTGACTATGTATTCTAAAGTAATATGGGCTTTTACCACTTAAATTATCAACATTAGCACCCATTGATGCAAAAGCCAAAGCATTATTCAAATTTCTTATGTAAATTTTAAAATTAAATTTTTATTTTCATTAAAAAGCATATGCAATATATTAGGTAAAGATGAAAGTTGGGGAAGGAAACCCTTCCATTATGGCAGCACATTGAGCTTGACTCATTTTCAAAATGTAATGCACCACAAAAGACACTTGTAGATGACATATTTCTAATATTGTGTTATATGGTTATTATAATCCTTTTGATCTGCTAATTTATAGACAGTATAACTGTGATGATTGCATGCATTTGTATTAGTTTCATTAGCATTTTCAAGGTCTATATTTGTATGAGCTTCATCAGCATATACTATGTTTGTACTAGCATCATCAAGATCTGAAGTAATTTTTGCATTAGTATGTTTAAGGTCTAAATTAGTTTCTTCATAAGCACATCCAAGGCTATTGTATATGCTAGTGTCAATAGTTGGAGGCAACAGGTAATATATGTTGAGAGATATATACTAGTGTAGCGCACGTGGTTTCTACCCTTTATCCTATAGTGATTTACCATAGGATAACCACAGAAGCGGAACCTAAACCCTTTGTGCCATGTGCCACATGCCACGTGTCCAATGGACAATGGTGCAGAACCCGAGTTTCAAGGCTTTGGGCCATTGAACGAAGGAATAGTGCCAAACTCCCAAACATAGAGCCAAAGAGCATTGGCACTGGAGCACGGAATGACTCTCGAGTATACAACCCAAGGAGTGAAGGGATAGGGACATGAAGCAACTTGGATCAGTCCTAGAGCAACCAGCATCCCAATACCAAATCTAGCACGCAAAATGGAATAAAACGGAGCTAAACGGAGTCTAGCGCTATTTCAGCATATCAGTGGCCTAATACAAGGATATGGGTATTCCACCAGCTAACATGGAATGGAACTTGGGCTTAGACCTAAGCTGGACACAAAACAAAGACAAACACACAAGTGAAAGCTAGATTATGCCTCGGGTTAGTCAGCCATGCCTGCTATCCCTATTATACATTTGGAACCCCCCTAAAGAACACACACTTTGGGCTTTCACCCCAAACCTCCTTTAGTACTAAGAGTTAGTCTTTAGGGCAAACTTGAAACTTACTAAATATGGAATATCTCTAGATTGTGAATTTGGACACGGGATGAACACCATTGTGTTCATAACAATCTTTACACTCCATAGATATGCCAAATGAGCAAATGTAGACACTTTCTATAAATAGCATTTGGGACTAAAATAAGACTAACACAAAAGGCATGATAGTGAGGGTGTTTGGTAGATATGATAAGCTATCACCCAGCAATATTAAGGGATTAATCTCAATACGCAAGTTCTTGTCACTAGCCAATGCAAAACATAATGAGACGGGAACACCGAGCTAAGTATGCTTAGCTAATAACATATAGGAATTCCATCCTTATGCTCGTCCGGTCTAAGTACACTCGAAATGCCCAATTAACTCCACTAGCATAAAAGGGACTAATAAAGGGTCTAGCAATACTAACCTCCTGCTGTCGTGGTAGTAAGGAAAGAGTGTCCGTAAGGACTAGTTGATTAATAATTTTCAATACCCAAAGTTACATTCATGACACTTTCCCCCCCCCCCCCCCCCCCTTAAGGAAGATTGACATCCTCGTCGATGTATACTTTAGTCTAGAATACCACCAAGAAAAAAACTCTAGAAAAAGTTCACAATGATCACATTATATGAAAAATGCACAAACTTAAATAAATTAGGGTAACCTCTTTGTCTAACGCAGATGTGCTACCAACTCAGACACCTTTCGGCTGTCACTGACAAGGAAATGACTAACAGAGTTAGCTACCCTTGCTGCTCTGGGTGTCACCCAACTTACAAAAGTGTGATACACCTCTACCCACAAGGACATAGAGAGAGAAGCCAGAGGCCCCAACCCTCCTAAACAAAGAAACCAAACCCGTCGGTTAAGTTTAAATAGACTATTGTAAACAAGTAGTTAGAGTTGTTTACATGGTCATGCCCTTAATGGAATAAGGAACATCGATAGAGAGGTGGGAGATATGACCAGTAGACAATAACTACCCCATGACTAAAGATTTCACTATGCACATGAAGTGCCAAAACTAGTTTTTTACAGACTCAATTATCAGTGAATATATCTTAGATTAGAATATAAAAGTATTCCAAGTAAGTTATCATTTGATAAACTAGTATTAGAGTTAAGGAACCACCAAACTCATCATAATTGGTTAACATAGGATCAACCATCTAATAATATTCAATAGCCAGTGTATCATCATGAGAACTTAATGATAAAAACTTAACTATCAAATATTGCAAATAACATGTTAAACAACTTACAAAAGAACACAAAGTATCATCGACTGGCAAGCAAGATGCTCGCAAATGTATCACCCAAAGGAAATAACATCCAAATCTATCAGAACTAACTCGAATAATAATCAATAAAACAGAATGAATGCAATAAAACCAATAAACACTCATTTATGTTAACAATTGCACTAGCCAATCTGAATAAATCCCAGTCAACAATACCAAAGAACTCAAATTGCTTTACCAAGCGTCAACAACATCCTACTGATGTCTCAAACCCAAAAGACCAATCCAAAACAAACCACAAAGAACATATGGTATTGTGAAAAACCAAAAGCCGTTAAAGCAAACAACTAACCATCATGAAAGATCATCAATCATCCTATCAATGAAGAGATGATTATCGTTAAAAAAAGAATCCACCATCCCAAAGAATGGCAAACTATTCTAAACTAACAATAATCAAGCAAACCTTTCACAAAGATAATCAATTATTATAAATGATAGTCAATCATCACCAATGATTGCCAGATGCAAATATTAACTTCAATATTAAAACTAATGAGCTAAAATGCTTTCCCCAACAACTTTTAACAAATGGAACAATGAGCATGAAAACTCAAGGAACCAAAAGTTTAAAGAAGTATATAGCCAAGTCATGCTTAACAATGATCACGAGTCTTGCATGAACTAACTTCAATGATAAAGAAGAAACTATGGTACAACCCATAATATCCCCCCCAACACATCCATAAGTTAAACTTCATAATATAAAGTTAATGAAGAGCACGTCTTCATCAATCCAAAAGCTAAGTATAATGATGGTCTTCACTTTAGTTTTGGCTAAGTTGGGATTTATTGATCATTGATGATTCTTTTTGTGCTTGTTATAAAGTGAGTTACGTTTTGTTATAGATGGATTCATGGAGGATTAGTTTGGTGGTCACTTATTGAGCATAGCTTTCAAATCTAACAAGGATTCAGACATTCTAATATTAATCACTAACTCTTCCTCTCGTAAAGCTAGTATAGTCCATGACTAAATCACTTTTCAAAGAAAAGCTAAACCTTAACCCCTACTAAATAATCTCATCTAGAACACAACTAACTCTAATTTGCCACTCAACTTGTTTGAACGCTAACATAGTTGCTAACTAACAAATGCACAAATGCCAATAACATAAAGCCATAACTAAATCATCAACACTATCTTCATTGAAACTAATAAAACTTAATATTAATCTTACGGAGAGACATCTCATCCCACTTAAATCTCAATATCAATAATGTCAATGATAATCAGTGTAATCCAAGAAAAATTTATGAAAGAGCATGGCAATGACTACTTGAACCAATAGACAAATCCCTACAGTCTTGGTCGATTCACTTGTAATCATGCCTAAGAAGGATTCACTAGTGCCGTGCTAAAAAGCTACAAACCAGCATATTTGCCACTCATAGCAAACCTAGGGGAGGTTTACTTTCACCCATAGTACATGGAACAACTCAAGGAACCACCAATAAGATAACATTAATCCTGCCAACTCAAAGTGTAACCTTGAGTTGCTAATGTGCCTTATGAGCCCAAACACAAACTTGTGCTAAACGGAACATCTCAATCCATCTTATAAGCCCAAGAACAAGCTCACATTATTATGGTACAAAAAGGTAACCAAGTCCATACCTAAAGAACTAATGTGAAGTTTTAGCATCCAAATGTGTACCCACTCGGATCATCATTTTCATCTCTACATATGCAACGAGACTAGTTGCCCAATTTCATTAGATAATACTCGCTGAGATGTATGCTTTTGATACCAAATGTAATGCACATGGTTTTTACCCTTTATCCTATGGTGATTTACCATAGGATAACCATGAAAGCAGAACCTAAACCCTCTATATTCCATGTGTCACATGCCACATGTCCAATGGACAGTGGTGCGGAACCCAAGTTTCACGGGAGCTAAACTATGTGTAGCACACGTGGTTTTTACCCTTTATCCTATGGTGATTTACCATAGAATAACCATAGAAGCAAAACCTAAACCCTTAATGTGCCACGTGTCATATGCCACATGTCACATGCCACGTGTCCAAAGAACAGTGGTGTGAAACCTGAGTTGCAGGACCTTGGGCCACTAAAAGAAGGAATAGTGCCAAACTCCCAAGCATGGAGCCAAGGAGCAATAGCACTGGAGCACGGAATGACTCCCAAGCGTATAGCCCGAGGAGTGAAGGGACATAAGCATGAAGCAAGTTGGATCAGTCCTAAAGCAACCAGCATCCTAATGCCAGGACTAGCACGCAAAATGGAGTTTAACACTATTTCAGCATACCGGTGGCCTAACGTGAGAATATAGTTACTCCTAATGCCAGGACTAGCACGCAAAATGGAGTTTAACACTATTTCGGCATACCAGTGGCCTAACGTGAGAATATAGTTACTCCACTAGTTAGCATGGAATGAAACTATAAGCTTTTGAGTCTGGACTTCCCGGGAGGTCACCCAGCCCAGTACTATTCAAACCCAAGTACGCTTAACCCCAAGTATCCCAAGACCCTTAACCGATTGGAAAAGGGGGTGCATTCTTATTCATGGGCCCTTTCCCTCTATATTTGAACCCCATGAATCGTCTCTTAAGTCGTTCTCTTTGGTTACTTACAATCCACCACGCTTCCCTGCAAGTTCACGCCCTCGTGAACGGAAGCTGAGAGCCGCAGCTCTCCCGAGAGCCCCGCTCTCTTGACACCCTACCCCTCGAATCGAGCCCAGCGGGAGCAAACTGGACCAGCCAGATGTCAATCAATATATGGTATGATCCCCCTAACCAACCAATAGAGTCAGACCCGAGACCTCTCTGATACCAAATGTAAGCTCTTGAGTCTGGACTTCCTAGGAGGTCACCCAGCCCAATATTATTCAAACCCAAGGACGCTTAACCCCAAGTATCCCAAGACATTTAACCGATTAGAAAAGGGGGTGCACTCTTATTCATGGGCCCTTTCCCTCTATATTTGAACCCCATGGATCATCTCTCAAGTCGTTCTCTTTGGTTGCTTACAAAAACTTGGGTTTAAACCCAAGCTGGATGCAGAACAAAGACAAGCATGCAAGCGGGAGCTAGACTATGCCTCAGGTTGGTCAGCCATGTCCAACTTACCCACTATCTCTACTATACATTTGGAGCCCCCCCTCCCCTCGCCCCCCCGTTTTGAGAAACACATGGTTTGGGCTTTCACCCCAAGCCTCCGTTAGTATCAGGAGTTAGTCTCTAGGACAAACTCAAAACTTACTAAATATGGAATGGTGCTAGATTGCAAATTTGAACACAGGACTAACATCATTGTGTTCAGGCCAATCTCTACATTCTGTAGATATGCCAAATAAGCAAATCTAGACACTTTCCATAATTAGCATTTGGGACTGAATTGATGTGAGACACAAAATCCCTAGGCCCCAAAGTGGAGCCGGAAGGGCGCCACATGGTAGTGGCCGAAGCGAGAGCCAAACGAGCATAACACGTTTGGACCAAAAGCTCCGACTTGAAAAGTCAAGAGCGGGAGTGGAACTCCCAACGAAGTGCTCGAGGAACGAGCACGAAGCGAGCAAAAGGCGAGGCTCCAAAAAGGGACCCAAAAGGACCAACACATGACACATGGGAGTGTCCGAGATGGACTCGAGTTGGAGTCCGAAGTGGAGTCCGAGATGGACCAGAGTTGGAGTCCAAAGTGGAGTTTGAGATGGACCCGAGTTGGAGTCCGAAGTGGAGTCCGAGATGGACCCGAGTTGGAGTCCGAAGTGGAGTCCGAGATGGACCCGAGACGGAGTCCGAGATGGAGTCCGAAGTGGAGTCCGAGGTGGACCCGAGATGGACCCGAGTTGGAGTCCGAAGTGGAGTCCGAGATGGACTCGAGATGGAGTCCGAGATGGAGTCCGAGATGGAGTCTGAGGTGGACCCGAGATGGACCCGAAATGGAGTCCGAGATGGAGTCCGAGATGGACCCGAGATGGACCCGAGATGGAGTCCGAGATGGAGTCCGAGATGGAGTCCAAAGTCGAGACCGAGACCAGGACCGAGATCGAGACCGAGACCGAGATCGGGACCGCGACCGAGACCGAGGCCAAGGCCGAGACCGAGCCCGAGCCCGAGTCCGAGTCCGAATCCGAGTCCGAGTCCGAGTCCGAGTCCGAAGCCTAAGAGGGTGAAAGCCCAAAGCGTTCGTCTCCCAGACCCTGGGGGGTTTGGTGAGCTCCAAAAGTATAGTAGGGGGAGGACTGCAGTGGAGCCAGTTTGGCCAGGAAAGGCCAGTTTGGCCCAGGAAGGCCAGACCCAGTGTTGGGTGATGAGCTGCCCACTAGGAAGTCCAAGACTAGAGTGAACACAAACCGACAAACGGGGTAGCTTGGTGAAGTGTTCAAGAGCCGGCTCTAGTTCCCCCGGGAGATCGACTAGCCGATGCTCCCAGTCCAAGTGTGGGTGGAACTACCTACTTGGATACCTGGTGTGGCTCAACGGAACCCGCTCTAAGCCCATGGCTAGAGCACCCAAGGGCAGAAGGCGAGGAGAGTACCCAGGTGGCTCGCGTAAGGCCACGGTGTTCCGAAATGTTGTCCCAAAAGCCCAGACTGTGGAAAGGAAGAGGAGCAGTCCTCTGGGGTAGTGACCAAGGACACAGTTGTGTGGTGAGGAAGTCCCAGAGGACCGTGGGACTTAGTGGTCGGGCCTGTGGGTCTCGATCCAGTGGCAATATTGGCAAACACGGCCAGGGGCAGAAAGGGACTTAGTGGGGACTGACAGAGGGATATTGGGGAAGGCTATTCCCCTTGTCGGTGGGCATCCTAAGGATGCTAAGGAGTGGATCTGAGATGACCACTCACGGATAGTTTGCCTAGTCTTGGAGAGCCAAGACGGTGATGCAAGTGGTATTGGACTACCAGTGTGGCAAAGGTGATTGGGCATGGCCTTAGCGTAACGGGCTGCTATGTCGGTCGTACCTTTGAGGGTTGGTCATGGGATCGGACACATGGAGCACTTGGACCAAGTGCAAATATTGAGTGGCATGGATGCCATTCTCGGGGCTAGCAAGTCCCATGTCCTGGATTGGACTTATGGAGGTTGTGAATGAGACTCCTCCAAGTGGTCAGAGGTGTGGTTAAGTGACTAAAGTAGAATGGAAAATTTAGTCGCTTACAATTTGGTATCGGAGCTGTTCCTTAGTCTGACTTTTATTGGTGCTCAAGTACATCACCACTGGTGTTGGCAACGGAAGGTCCGAGAAGTGGGCCTATCTTTGAGGAGTAGCAGGTCGGGAAGATATGGCTCTCCATTACAGTTCATGTGTGAACTTGTAGACAAGGTGGTGGATAGAAAAGGGCCAATAATGGAACGACTTTGGGATCTTGGGAACAGTATATGGTTTTCCTCAAAGAGTTGAGGATGTGATCCAGATGAGCGTTTGACTTAGCAAACTGGCTAATGTAGTTGTGGTAAACAACTACAGTTGGGATCACGGGAAAGATAAAGACTCCAAAGCAATAAAGGAGTCACAAGATTTTCCTCATATAGTTGAGGTTGGTGCTCATGAATGTGAGACCAGAAGTAATGACCGTGGGAGGTCAAATACGGAAGAGGACTCAAGTCCTTGAAAAGGTAGCCAGGGCTACCTCTAATAAATGCTGGAACAACCCAAGGAGTTGGGGGTGTATTAAGTGGATGAGTTGGTGTTCTCATCACATGGACAAGTAGTCCTAAGGGGCAAAGGTTGCCCCCAGAGAACAAAATCAAGTGTCGGAGTAACACTTGTGAAAATAGTCCTTTTGAGTAGGACAGGAATGCAAGAAGTGTATTCCAGTGAGCTAGTGCCTCACAAGTAGGACCTTACGGGTCTGTGGATTAACCAAGTCCAAAACTGCTGGATGACTCAAGTAGAGTCAACGGATGGTCCTAAAAGGACTGATGGAAGCATTTGGACTGAGGTGTGTTGTACCCCACAAAGGATGGGGGGGGATCATAGGATCCAAGGATGAGAACAGAGGGTATCTCATCGATGGCAAAATGTGCCATGCTAAAGTTATGGGAAAGGTGTTCCCAGAAGAAAACAACTTTGACATAAAGTTGTGTGTGACCTCTATGGTGCAGTGCTAACGGATGGTTGGCATGAGAAAGAGCGGTGTTGGTCTTGGCAAAGACTTAGACACGAAGGGGAAATGTCATTGAGGTAGGCTCGTGGAGCCGATGGTGTGGAGACACCAAATGTGCCAAGGTGTGATACCTTGAGGCTATGTTGGTGGGTTCATGAGAACCCCTTGCCAAAGGAATCCCAATGGAAATGGGAATAGCATAGCCTAAGCTGCAGAGCATGCAGTTGGAGTGTGGTGACCCAGATAATGATAGAGGTGTGAAAGCACCAAGCAATGAGTTGTAGGACTTGACAACTATGAGGCAACTAAGCAAGAGGTGCAAAATAACTAGTTAAACGGGTAGAAGGTAGCTACCCAAGACTTCTTAATAGCATAGGGAAGTTGGATATACCCTTACGGGGGATAAGTTGCTTGTGTTGCGATATAGTAAGTCAATGTCATAAAAGGAAATACTCATTGTCAAGAAAGCCATCATTGGGACACCCGAACACTCTAGAACACCAGAAGGTGGTGTTTGATGTCGCGAGGGCAATGGATAAAGCCCAAGGGACTAAGTCTCTAGCGAATGATAGATAGAAGGTGCTATCCAAATGTCCAAGGTTGCGGAGACATGAGAGGACTGTCTACCCGAGTTGGACAAAGCCAAAAATGGAATTTTGGCAAGGCTAGTGATGGGCATGTAAAGGCCCATAAGCAATAATGTAATCCCAGTGTGTGGGATTATAAGGTGAGCATACCCGGATTGAGGAACCACTCCCTAGGCTATTGAGTAGGTTCATCCCTAAGAATACTTGCTAAAGCATGATAGAAAGTGCAAAGCTATCCTCCTGGTCTGGAGGAGAATGACCAAAGGAAAGGTGTGAAGCCAAAAAGCAAGAAGTAAGGGGATAGAACCGAACCGTAGGAATCAAAAGGCATAACCAAGGTTGGTTATGCCAGCTGGGAGTGGAGAATCAAGTGGGGGCTCGAGGGTGTTGCCGCTAGCAACCGTGATGCCATGGAGAGTCTAAAATATGGAATTGTCCATGTTAGACTATGTGGCATTTGGAAGGCTTGCAAAAAGGGAGGCCTTAGCAAGCTGAGGGACAGAGTTCCTTCAAGGTTCCCAAAGACGATTCTAGGTAGCTTAGTACCTAGAAAGGCCAAGTGTAAATGGTTCATGGAACGCGCGAAATCAGAGTGGCGCAGCAGAAGTGTGGTCTTGAAGCTTGCCATGAGGCAAGGTTATCAAGGTTAGGGAAGTAGTTCCCGAGTGTTCAAAGAAAGGGCTTTGAACGAAAGTCGATGGTCAAGGACTTTCACGCTTATGCAGGAACCATGTTACAGTGGTCGGAGGACTTGCCAAGCGAGATTGGCACGTCGGGGGAACAAATACCCTAGTTGAAGGTGATAACTTCAAAAAGGGTGGGCCATGGGGCCGAGCATGGAGGAGTCCATGTATGATCACAGACATGTCAAGTGAGAGGACTTGGCAGTGTGGAGGAACTAGGTTCCTAAGCTGTGATCTGTAGCGCGCTTTAAATATAAGTTGGTGCACCGGCGTGGGGAGTTACGCCAAGCATCTTGTGTGATGCTGTCCGTAGATGCATATACGGAGGTTGGGTTCGAGTCCCGACCCTCTAGTGCTTGGGTTCGAGTCCCAAATCACTAGGGTGTGGTGATGGTTTAGAATATGAGGACACTCATATTTCGGTGGTCATGGACTCTCAGTGGGGAGATTGGTTTGGGCACACCGCCAAGCGAGGGATGCCTCGGAGTCGTGATGCACGGTTAGATTGCTTAGTGTGAAAGCTCAGCATATCTAACTTGAACGCTTTGGTGCAAGTGGCACCAAGGTCGTGGTGAGTGAGATGGGGACACCTAATCTCAGTTGCTATGAACCCTTGGCCGTAAGGGCTAGCTTGGGTGCACCGCCAAGTGTGGGGGATGCCCCCGGGGTTATAGTCAACAACTTGGAGGTCTAGAAAACCAAGTACCTCTTGGCAACTCTGTTAAGGTGCCAAGGTGAGATCACTAGGTGATCTTATGGCCAGATAAGGACAAGGTCCTTGGTTGGCTAAGGAATGAAGTTCCTGGTTCAAAATGTTGAAATTGAACTGTTTAAGATGGTGTGGCTTGGTCGTGATGACCAAGTGGGAAGAGCACCTAAGGGAAATAAATTATGTCCGTGTGATGGCATAATGAGTCCGAGGAAAGTAGTCTCTATAAAAGACCCATGGGAGGGTCACGAAGTTGGGCCGTGGATAGAGCCCATAGCAGAAGATGCTAAAGAGACGTACTAGGGGTGAACATCCTCCGGACTTGGCAAAGAAGAGTCTTTGCTATGGAACCGAAACAATACCTCAAGAAGGGAGGTAGAGATTCGATGTTGCTTGGTGCAACAATCAACAGATAGGAGCAAAAAATGAGTGGCCAAGATAGGGCCGTGGAATCCCTTGGAAGGAATCCAAGTGACAAAGTTAGGCGAGGAACACTAATGTGTTGGACGCTAACAAGTTGCGGGAAAGGAAGTGTGTTTCCAAGGAGGGATTCCGAAATGCTCCGATTTGGCGAAAGTGGAAGCTCCAAGGGAGGGAGTGGTAAGGTAGCCAAATGATAGGGCCATGAACAACCCTAGCACAAAGTATGATAACTGAAACTTTGGCACGAAATAGAAGAGAGGATGATGGTGCCCTCGAGTAGAGAACTTCCTAGGATGGGAAGTGGAGTTGCACAAAAAGGTGCAAGGCAAGGTGTCGGAGACACCTAGGAAATTGACTCCAAGAAGTCAAAATTCAAAGTTCCAAAGTGCAAAGGTTATATCGATGGAAATCGAGACTACTCGAGAAGGAGTAGTGGGATTGACTTAGAGAAGGGTCTCTAAGAGGTTTAGCGAGAACTAAACCAATAAAAGGAAAGAACCACTATATGTGGTCCAATCAGTCTCTAAGTTGGAAAGACTACCCTCCTTAGAGGATATGCAAAAGGCATGGTGAGCCTTCAATGTCCAACCATTGACGAATATGGAGAAGGCATGGTGAGCCTTCAATGTCACACCATTGACAAATATTGGCTACGCGCCAAGGATGGAAATGGTAACACATGCAAGTGTTACTTTATAAAATGGTTCACCGTTCGATGAGGACATCAAACTTCGTCTATGGGTGGTGGAGTTGTGAGACACAAAATCCCTAGGCCCCAAAGTGGAGCCGGAAGGGCGCCACATGGTAGTGGCCGAAGCGAGAGCCAAACGAGCGTAACATGTTTGGACCAAAAGCTCTGACTTGAAAAGTCAAGAGCGGGAGTGGAACTCCCAACGAAGTGCTCGAGGAACGAGCACGAAGCGAGCAAAAGGCGAGGCTCCAAAAAGGGACCCAAAAGGACCAACACATGACACATGGGAGTGTCCGAGATGGACTCGAGTTGGAGTCCGAGATGGAGTCCGAGATGGACCAGAGTTGGAGTCCGAAGTGGAGTCCGAGATGGACCCGAGTTGGAGTCCGAAGTGGAGTCCGAGATGGACCCGAGTTGGAGTCCGAAGTGGAGTCCGAGATGGACCCAAGACGGAGTCCGAGATGGAGTCCGAAGTGGAGTCCGAGGTGGACCCGAGATGGACCCGAGTTGGAGTCTGAAGTGGAGTCCGAGATGGACTCGAGATGGAGTCCGAGATGGAGTCCGAGGTGGACCCGAGATGGACCCGAAATGGAGTCCGAGATGGAGTCCGAGATGGAGTCCGAAGTCGAGACCGAGACCGAGATCGGGACGGAGACCGAGACCGAGGCCGAGGCCGAGACCGAGCCCGAGCCCGAGTCCGAGTCCAAATCCGAGTCCGAGTCCAAATCCGAGTCCGAGTCCGAGTCCGAGTCCGAGTCCGAAGCCTGAGAGGGTGAAAGCCCAAAGCGTTCGTCTCCCAAACCCTTGGGGGTTTGGTGAGCTCCAAAAGTATAGTAGGGGGAGGACTGCAGTGGAGCCAGTTTGGCCAGGAAAGGCCAGTTTGGCCCAGGAAGGCCGGACCCAGTGTTGGGTGATGAGCTGCCCACTGGGAAGTCCAAGACTAGAGTGAACACAAACCGACAAGCGGGGTAGCTTGGTGAAGTGTTCAAGAGCCGGCTCTAGTTCCCCCGGGAGATCGACTAGCCGATGCTCCCAGTCCAAGTGTGGGTGGCACTACCTACTTGGATACCTGGTGTGGCTCAACGGAACCCGCTCTAATCCCATGGCTAGAGCACCCAAGGGCAGAAGGCGAGGAGAGTACCCAGGTGGCTCGCGTAAGGCCACAGTGTTCCGAAATGTTGTCCCAAAGGCCCAGACTGTGGAAAGGAAGAGGAGCAGTCCTCTGGGGTAGTGACCAAGGACACAGTTGTGTGGTGAGGAAGTCCCAGAGGACCGTGGGACTTAGTGGTCGGGCCTGTGGGTCTCAATCCAGTGGCAATGTTGGCAAACACGGCCAGGGGCAGAAAGGGACTTAGTGGGGACTGACAGAGGGATATTGGGGAAGGCTATTCCCCTTGTCGGTGGGCATCCTAAGGATGCTAAGGAGTGGATCTGAGATGACCACTCACGGATAGTTTGCCTAGTCTTGGAGAGCCAAGACGGTGATGCAAGTGGTATTGGACTACCAGTGTGGCAAAGGTGATTGGGCATGGCCTTAGCGTAACGGGCTGCTATGTCGGTCGTACCTTTGAGGGTCGGTCATGGGATCGGACACATGGAGCACTTGGACCAAGTGCAAATATTGAGTGGCATGGATGTCATTCTCGGGGCTAGCAAGTCCCATGTCCTGGATTGGACTTATGGAGGTTGTGAATGAGACTCCTCCAAGTGGTCAGAGGTGTGGTTAAATGACTAAAGTAGAATGGAAAATTTAGTTGCTTACAATTGAGACTAACACAAAAGGCATGATAGCAAGGGTGTTTGGCAAACATGGTAAACTATCATCCAGTGATATTGAGGGACTAATCTTAATACACGAGGATTCTTGTCAAGCCAGTGCAAGACAGAGAAAAAGAGAACTAAGAGATAGGTTAAGTATGCTCAGCTAAAAACACATAGGAGTTTCTACCTTATGTCTATCTAGCTAAGTACAGGTGCTAAACCTAGTAAATTAACACTTGAACAAGAGGGGCTGATAAAGGGAACCAGCAATATTAACCTCCTGCCATCGTGGCAATAAGAAAAGAGTGTCCGTAAGGACTGGCCGATAGATAACTTTTGATACCCGAAGTCACATTTGCAACACTATGCCTCAAGTTGGTTAGCCATGTTCAACCTACCCATTATCTCTACTATACATTTGGAACCCTCTATAGCCCCCCTCCTTTGAGGAACACACACTTTGGGCTTTCACCCCAAACCTCCCTTAGTACTAGGAGTTAGTCTCTGAGACAAACTTGAAACTTGTTAAATATGGAATGTTCTTAGATTGCGAATTTGGACACGGGATGAACATCATTGTGTTCAGGACAATCTCTACACTCCATAGATATGTCAAATGAGCAAATCTAGACACTTTCCATAAATAACATTTAAGACCAAAATGAGATTACCACAAAGGGCATAATAGTGAAGGTGTTTGGCAGACACGGTAAGCTATCATCTAGCGATATTAAAGGACTAATCTCAATACACAAGGGTTATTGTCACTAACTAATGCAAGATATAATGAGACGGGAACTCCTTACCAAGCTAAGTATGCTTAGCTAATAACACGTAAGAATTCATCCTTATGCTCGTCCAGTCTAAGTACACTCGAAATGCCCAGTTAATTCCGCTAGCACAAGAGGGACTAATAAAGGGTCTAGCAATACCAACCTCTTGCCGTCGTGGCAGTAAGGAAAGAATATCCATAAGGACTGGCTGATATATAACTTTCAATACCCAAAATCACATTTGTGACAACTAGAGAGGAAGTTCTACTTGATAAATGAAATGAAATAACCTATTTAGTGCAAATTTAAACTTAGGGCAAGAAGTAGATATTAGTGATCTAAAAGAAAATCAAAGCACTTATCTTAAAATTTGTAGAGATTCTAAGTAAAAGCCAGAATTCATGTTCTTACAGTGGAAAAAATAAAATAAAATTGAAGACTACACATTGAGAGCACAATCTATACATGGCTTAAGCTATAAACAAAAGAAAGGTTGCACCAACACTAATCTAACAACCAACAAAACCTAGACACAAGATTGACACACCTTGGAAACACCTTTTCCAAGGTGTGGTGAGCACTCAAAAAGCCGCTTTCCATTGCACCTTGACCATCACCACCACTGCAGAAGTGCAATTGAGCCCAGTTTGCCAATCAAGAGCTTCACGCTTGTCTCCTGGAACACTCTGAATGCAGAGAACAGCAGAAACATCTGCTTTCAAGGGCCTAGAAGGCAAGGAGCTCAATGGGAAGCTAATCAAAGTCTTGGAGAATACAATGACACTTGAGTCATGAGAGGTGGGTGGGGTTTGCAAGTTCGAAAACTCACCTTGGGCTTGTTCTCTCTCACGGAAGAGCAAAGATTGCAAACTCTCTGATGGTTCTGGCCGCGTTGAAGGCTGTCTCTGGCTCCAGCTCTGCCACTCAATGGCATCCACAAACCTAAATGAAGACATCTCAAATTTCCACAGCACACAAAAATCCAGATTGTTGTGGTTGGGGCCAAATTAGCGGCTGCCATCCCGACACTGAATACAGATCTCCACAGGAAGAAGTGCAATTGCTGAGATTGCCACTGATCTGGCAAGCAAGCTTTAGCTCGATTGCGGCAGGGCATCTAAGGTGAGCTAAAAAGAATGGGCACGGGGGTAGGACACACTAGTGGCACGTGTCAATGCCAATGAGCACCAGAGCTGTGGTGGTCTATGCAAACCGAGCCTGGACTATCACTTTATATATATGGATAAAAGGGAAATTGCAAAATCCTTTTTAAGGTCAATGCCTTTGTGGTAGAAGCGATCCAGAGGTGGTTCTCAGCTTTGTGGAACTGACCACACTGCATCGGTGCTGTGCAGTCTGCAAGTCATGGAAATCCATCATCAACAATCGCCACAAGTGGTGTCAAAACAGTGGTGAGCAAAAATCATTGTGGGTTATAAATACCTCCGAACACTTTTTCACCTGGGATCCATCACGGTCCAACCACAGTGTGGAGTTTGCAACCGAGAAAGTCGTTGCTTTGGCAGGTGGCCTGGTATGCATCATCATGGATCATGGCTTCGCCCATCTGCATGTGTTTACCCTGGTG
The DNA here is from genome assembly GCF_000143415.4 of Selaginella moellendorffii. Classification (NCBI taxonomy): domain Eukaryota; kingdom Viridiplantae; phylum Streptophyta; class Lycopodiopsida; order Selaginellales; family Selaginellaceae; genus Selaginella; species Selaginella moellendorffii. The sequence goes on along the minus strand of NW_003314283.1, from coordinate 1,631,648 downwards.
GTGGGCAATCCAGTGACCCAAGAGTGGAGCGAACTACCAACGCTCCACATTGAGGAGATTTCTTTTGCGGAGGACTTTGCCATGTTTGTTGACAAAGATGACTTCAAAGTCAGCGCGCACTTCATCAGCTACGACTCAGGGCACTGGTGCTACATCTACGACTCGGCAACACACGTCTGGTCTTCTCTCCCCAACCTCCCGTTCTCACAGAGGGAGGAGCGTCACGGGTTTGATGCTCGGTCTGTATTCCCAGACTTCTACGACCCTAGTATCCTGGGATTGTATGACTTTGTCCGCACCAAGTGGATCACAGGGGAAGTCGTGCGCAGCCTGAGGATTACAACGGGCCTGGAAGGGGTTGAACAAAGTGGAGAGTTTCTGCGCTGCGTATTGCCGCGTCCCGGTTGGTGCACGACAATGCTGTGGGATTAAATGGCCAGCGCTACTTTGCATGTGCATGAGGGAGACTACTGCAAGGTAGGGTACTGCAGAGCTGATGGCTATGGTGTGTGGAAGGTTGATGACACGGTTTGGTTATAGTCTCAGCAGTGCACTGTAAAGCCCTGCTCAATCAAGTGTATCCTGGGCAGTCTCACAATTTTTCCCATTGTGATATTCATGCAGAGGACAATCTCGTCATCTTTTCGGAAGGAAAAGTGTTCGTTTACGACCTGGACACAGAGCGTTGGGGTGGAGTGGGCAGGCGCACATATGAATCAGGCAAGGGACTGCTTTATCGCCCAGTGCTCACGACACTCTGTGGAACAACACGTCATCCCAAGTGACGATGAAATTCGCCCTGAGTTCTACAGAATTTTCGGGTTTTTAGCATGCTGTGTTGGTTGTGGCACCAAGTACCAGAGAAAATGAGGTGGCCAGAGATCAGATAGGAGATCCCTACACATGGTATAGAATGCCAGCAAGGATGGAAGAGGTGCCCTAGCCCAGGTGATTCTTAGCACTTAAGACATGTGCAGAATATTTGCATTCAACTCAAAAAAAATTAAAATCTGCACATGTGCAAATATATAATGCTTTCACGTGCAATCAAGATGCATATATGAGGAGGAAAAACTCTGTATCTCAACTGTGTATAAATAAGTATATATACATAAAACTCATAATAGCAATTCTTTACAAGAATTTTCATCTGGTAACAGTAAAAGTGGGAGCTTAACAGTTCACAACCAAGGTCACATGCTACTGGCAAGATTGAAGGGTGAGCAAAAGTGTATGCAAACAAAACCAAGACTAAGAACAAAGTTTTAGGTAATTGATTTATGAGTTTTCTATATGCTTTTCTCATCAGCTCTCTATGCTCATCATCTCAGACTAACTAGGCACAATTTAGGCTTAGATTCATTAGATCAACCACCTAATCGTGAGTGGTGTTAGAGGTACTTAGAGATAATATAAGTAAGCTACTATTGTGAAGCATGAAACAACTCTGGTATAAATGCACTACAGTTTTGTATGTTAAAAGTTTCTTGCCATACGTTTTTAGCTGTTTTGCTAGATTATATTAATGAAAAGTAAAAGACCACAGAACATCCTTAATTCAAGTTCCAGTGCAATACTTCAAAAGAAATCAAAGAACACCATCAAAATGAAACGAACCTTGCCACTTTATTATACAAACTGTCTCCATGAAACCTCATCCTTGTCCCAGTAGTTCTTTCCTCGATCCAAGTTTGACTCCTAATCAATTGACATGTAAAAGAATCTCTTTAAAAAACTTTTAAAAGTACAAAGGATTCTTACCTTCTTCTTGTTCTTTCTGGGCTTCGCAGTTCCTGGACGCATCCTCGTAAGCATTGGTGTCATCCACATGATCATCTCGTCCAGCTTTCCAGGAGGAGGCTGGGGGCAGTCTCATCTTTTGGCATCCTAAAGGAGCTTTGGTTCTTGATTGCAGACTACTGGATGAAAGTCCACCTAAGACTGAGGGTACGAGCTACTCTATACACCTCACTTTGCGAAGGCTGAGTTGTGGAAGATATACAGGCATTTGGAGTTTCTGCTCTGGAACATTTATGAAGAGCGAGAAATTATTTTTAAAAATAACAGAATATTCTCGAGAAATTTTAAAAGGTTAGCGCTTCTAAAAAGGAAATTGCAATCCTTCAAGGTAACCGACAGATGCAAGATGATATTGTGGAGCTGGTTCTCAGCTTTGTGGAACTGACCACACTGCGTCGTTGCTCCGCAGTCTGCAAGTCATGGAAGTCCATCATCAACAATCCATCCTTTCGCCACAGGTGGTGCCAAAACAGTGGTGAGCAAGAATCATTGTGGGTTATAAATACCTCTGTTAGTGACGACGAAACACTTTTCGGCCTGGGATCCATCACGGCACAACCACAATGTGGAGTTTGCGTTGCCTCCACTGACCGAGAAAGTCGTTGCTTCCGCAGGTGGCCTGGTATGCATTGTCATTGATCCCTCCGAGATTGGCCTGGTCCATCTACTTTTCCTTCCTAAAAGATGACGAGATTGTCCTCTGCATGGATATAACAATGAGGAAGTTTTCAAGACTGCCCAGGATATACTTGATTGAGCAGGTTTCACAGTGCACTGCCAAGACGATAACCAAGCCACCATTGTCATAGCCATCAGCTTCGCAATACCGTACCTCAGACGCATACACCCAGGCGCTTGCAAAGTAGCGCTGCCCATTGTAATCTCACAGCATTGTCGTGCACGAACCAGGACGCAGCAAAACGCAGCGCAGGATCTCTCCACCACTGTCTTCCAGGCCCGTTGTAATCCTCAGGCTGCGCACGACTTCCCCTGTGATCCACTGGTGCGGACAAAGTCATACAATCTCAGGATACTAAGGTCGTCGAAGTCTGGGAATACAGACCGAGTATCAAACACGAGCTTTCCGTGACGCTGCTCCCTCGGTGAGAACGGGAGGTTGGGGAGAGAAGATCAGGCGCGTGTTGTTGCCGAGTTGTAGATGCAGCACCAGTGGCCTGAGTCGTAGCTGAGGAGGTGCACGCCGACTTTGAAGCGATCTTTGTCAACAAACATGGCAAAGTCCTCCGCAAAAGAAATCTCCTGGGCTGGTAGTTCGCTCCACTCTTGGGTCACTGGATTGCACACCACCAGGTTAAACACGTTGTTTACGACCTGGACACAGAGCGTTGGGGCATGTCATCCCAAGTGACAGGATATTTGAAATTTGATAGGTGTGCATCTACAGGGCATGCTGTATTGGTTGGAGAAGCAACCAAAATGATTCAGACCAAATGGGGGAAGACTTTGTGATCTTCCGGAGCATGGTCTAGAAAGGCCAATGGATTTAACATAAAACCAGAATATACTCGGGAATTTAGGTTACCTTGTTGTAGGGCTTAATGCCCGTCAGGGGCGTTGCACCGTCTGTAGCAGCAGATTCCGAGACGGACATCACCACACAGCACAAAACCAAGCGAATGAGTCATGCAAGGAACTTCTTTGGATGCACCATACGGGAGTGTAAGATCTCTTGTGGCCATTTCTCAGGCTGGATGCCAAAATTACAATTGGGCCATGGATCGCGACAAAGAACCAAGGATTTGTTAAAAAAGGAAATGACATTGCTTCTCAAGAAATCTGGTCCCTCTTTTCAGGAAGTATAGGTTCGGTCCAACCTTGAAACTCTTGTCTGGTTCTCTGGGTAACAAGTATGTCTCTACTCTCTAACCGGAAAAGCAGAAGAAGGCATCACTCATGCTCGGACTCTGGTGTTTACCACGACTGATGCCGCCCAATGTCTCCTCGTGAAGGGGTACGTCAAGTCCTATGCGTTTTCTTTTAACACCAGATCAATCGACTTCGTTGCTCTTTTCAGGACCATGCTCTCTCGAGGGAAGTGATATTGTTAGTTGTGGAGGTGGCCAGCCAGAAGGAGGTACCTTGGCCTCTTTCCAGTTACTTTGAGTCTCATTCTGATGTTCTTGTGGTTGACCCTGCCAAGCGCAACGATGCTCCGCCACCAGCAGGGGAGACGAGAAACTAAAAATATTTTCGTCCCTCTCGCGTGACAAAATGTGATTTAAATGCGCTTCTGGCGCCTGTGTATTCTTCACTGTGCCAATGCCAAGGTAAGTTGGCAATCTTTCCAGTGATTTTGGATACCAAGGGAAACTGTGGGATCAGCGAGGCTTTGCTGGCATATTCGTTTCTAAAAACGAATCTACTCAGCATAATTTTATTATGGAGTTCTTCCATGGTGAATGGCGTCCTTCTCTGAGTCCTGCGACTTGGCTTCATCTTATGGTTTGTGGCGTCTTTCCTTTTCAGCAGTTTTCCAATAAGAAATCTTTCGACGACGATGATTAGCTCTGGTACTTTCTTGAGCTTCTTTGTTTTGCATTGTGTGTATCTTTTTAGGTGATTACCTTCGACGAAAAATCAGGTGGCAAGATCGTCTGACAAGCTGGCCTTGACTAGGTGAACTCTTAATTCTAGTTCTAGTTTCTTCAAATCTTTAGTTATGTAAAGTTGTGTTTTCTGGTGTGCAACAAGTTTGATGATGTTTTCAGAGCGCACGAACTTTTGACAGGAGAGGGTCCATCAGCAATTACGACTTCTCACAGGTTTACAGCTCTTTGTTCATGTCTCGAAAGCTGATGTGAAACCATTTCAAGGGTCAAAGAAGAGAGTGACGTGCTATGGAATCCAAGACAGCAGAGTACACAGTGGTATGTTTTTTAACAGCTGATCATACCATCCTTTTTACATCCTTTTCATTGTTGTGAGAGCACAAAGAGGAGGAGATTATAATGGTTTTTCACAGCAGCAAGTTGTGGTTATTTTTTGCTCATGTCGTTGTGCTAATCTGTGTTTTGGATCCTTTGCCATATAGATGACACTGAAACAAGACGTAGTATGTAACTTAACTACTTCGAACACAAAATAAACCTAGTTACAGCTTCAACACTGTGTGATGGATGTAGTCGGTATGTCCACCATACAGTGCTGAAGTCGCAATTAAGTTTGTCTTGGGTTTGAAGTAGTTAAGCTAGATACTATGTTTTGTTTCAGTGCCATCTGCTTAACAAAAGATCCAAAACACAGATTAGCATGACAACATGAGCAACAAAGAGCCACAACTTGCTGCTGTGAGAAACCACCCCAATTTCCTCCTCTTTGCGCTCCCATAACAATGAAAAGGATATAAGAAGGATAGTACGATCAACTGTTAAGAAATATACCACTGCGTACTCCACTATCTTGGGTTCTACAGTATGTCACTTTCTTCTTTGACCGTGGAAATGGTTTCGCATCAGTTTCCAATTAAAACTTTCGAGACATGAACAAAGAGCTGTAAACTTGTGAGAAGTCATAACTGCTGATGGACCTCTCATGTCAAAAGTTCATGCGCTCTAAAAGCATCATCATGCTTGTTACACACTGGAAAACACAACTTTGCATAACTAAAGATTCAAAGAAACTAGAACTAGAATTAAGAGTTCACCTAGTCAAGGCCAGCTTGTTAGACGATCTCACCACCTGATTTTTCATCGAAGGTAATCACCTAAGAAGATATACACAATCCAAAACAAAGAAGCTCAAGAAAGTACCAGAGCTGATCATTGTCGTCGAAAGATTTCTTATTGGAAAACTGCTGCAAAGGAAAGACGCCATAAACCATAAGATGAAGCCAGGTCGCAGGACTCAGAGAAGGACACCATTCGCCGCAGAAGAACTCTATAACTCAGGATCGTTGCAGTGCTCGACTGCAATAGCGACCTAGGGAGCCCACGCTGGCTGCAACTTGTCCTTGAGCAGCTCCAGTGCCCTGTGTTTATGAGGATTGTGGATGTTGACTGGGAGAAGAATGTGGAGACCATCAGAGACACTGAAAAATCGATAGAAAGTGGAGATTACAATGAGAATCGACAGGCAAGAGACTGATTTTTTGAAAGAAAACTCCTCCTCACCTCTCCATGCTCAGATCACGGGTTTCAAACAGGAAAGGAAGGTTGGATGCACTGTGAAATGATAGATTATGATGAGAAATCAATGGAGCAAGTACAATATTTCGAAGGGAAACTCCTCCTCACCTCTCCATGCCTGGATTGCAGATTTCCGCTGGAAGAAGAAGGTTGGATGCACTGCACAATCGATAGAAACTTGAGATTAGGATGTGAAAAGCGGCAACACACCTCTCTATGCCCGGATCACAGAACTGGCCGGAAGACGAAAGAACGTTGGATGCTGCAAAATTTAGGGGAAGTGGAGATTATGAGGATAAATCGATGAAATTAGCGTCAAGAGATTGATATTGGGAAAAGAAACTCCAATCTCACCTCTCCTGACCTAGGCTTGGAATATTCTTCAACGGTGTTAGATGGTGTCGGCTGCGAATCATCTCGTGTGGTGTGCCGCATTTCAGCTCGGCACAGTCCGGCGAGCATCTTGCCTCACCACTTGCTTTGAGGTTCGTGTTGTCCAGCATGGATGGCTAACTATTTTGTTCTCCACAGGTCCCGCCTGGTGAATATCGTCTTTCGCCCATTGCTACCAAGCACAAAACAGGACTATTATTTTCTCCACAGCACGTGGATGTTGTCTTTGCTGCGCCAGTATTTAATATTGTCTTCTTACAGGTAAAGGCTTTCCTTTGTATTGCAGAAACTCTAAAGGCAGTCAGTATCTCTGGACACGTGAACTGCAAATCCTAATGCAGCCCTGGGATATACATTGTGCTCGTCGATACTCAGGGAGGCAACAAAATAGTATATCAACTGACTGATACCCAGAACCATTTCAAATTTGAGAATGTTCTTCCGGGACAATATAAGCTCGAAGTAAGTAATGCCAGGCTAACATGGTTTGAAGCATGCGTAATTTTCTTTTGCAGGTGACCAAAGAAGGAGGACTTGGAGACGATGAATGGTGCTGGGAACAAAAGGTAGTCAGTGTGGATGTCACTTCCAGCGATATCGAAGACATCGTATTTGTTCAAAAAGCATACTGGCTTCGCATCAAGGCTACTCACCCAACTAAAGCGTTTATTGTTCACGACAACAAAGACCCGGATCCTTTGGAAATCATGGTCGGTGTTTTTGTTTATTGTCTTTGTGATCATTTTCTTGTTTCTTCCAGAGCGGGTGGCATGCGTAGAAAGTCCTGGAATACACGAATTGCACTTTCTCTGGGCTTGTGTTTCTTTCGGTGCTCCCATTTTCTCATTTGACACATCCAATCCAAGGGTATGTCGCGCAGTTGGGAGTGTCTAGGGCTTTGAGTTTCATCTCTGTCTTGCAGCGCATCAATTTGGTTGCCGAGAAATATCTTTTAAGCGGACACATTGACGTGTACTCTCCCTTATATCCTGGAGAAAACAAACTGGAACAGAAGTTGCTGGTCGAGGTTTGGAACGCTAAAGACGGGAAGCCTATTGCCAATATCCACGCTCACCTTTTCTCTGAAGCCAACGAAACGAGTCCCATTGCAGTCTATGAGTATGTCTATTGGGCCCGTCTCGGGGATGCTCTTAGTTTCGTCCCACGATATGGGAGGTATGCGTCTTCCAACCTTCGAATGCTTATATTGCTGCGTATGAAACAGAGACCAAAATCAAACGGAGCAAGTTCTTCTATTCTATCCTCGAGAGCAAAACGTAAGCTACATTTTATTTTCAGTTGTCAGCTTTCAATTTGTATAATCAGGCCACTTTGGCTGTGGATGGCTGTCAACCGCGAGTACCTAGTTTTGCTGAACGACCGGCTGTGTACGTAACCGGGAGCATTGTTCCTGCACTGGAGGCAGTGAACATTGTGATAACTGCAGAAAAAGAAAGCAAAATCGGCCTTTTAAAAGCAGGAGAAGTGGCTATGAAAGTACTAACAGGAGACGATGGCGTTTTCGCAGCTGGTCCTCTTTATGACGACACCCCGTACATGGTTCATGCGGACAAGGTTCGTCCTGGATTATTTCAGAGCCTGTGATTATTGATACGTGTCTCGGATACCACTTCAAGCCCTTTGGAAAGAACTCTTTTCAATGCCAGAAGCTTGCTCAGATCCTCGTAAACATCATTGCTGGGGACGGCGCCGAGGAGATTCTTCCGTCCGTTCTTCTTTCGCTGAGCGGAGACGATGGATACAGGAAGAACGCTGTCGCGCCGCCGGGAGGCAAGTTCGCTTTCGACGGCATGTTTCCTGGCAGTTTTTACCTGCGACCTCTGCTTAAGGTACTCGTCCTTCTGGTGCTATCTCGTGAATGAATCTTTACATCTTTACAGGAGTATAGTTTTAGTCCGCCTGCTCAAGCCTTGGAACTCTTGTCTGGTGCAACTTTAGAGACAACCTTTATTGCATGTCGAAATTTTCATGTGAATTCCTTCGATGACGAGTTTGTTTCTGCTCTGTAGCATTTATGGAAGAGTCTCCTCCTTAACTGGGAAACCAGAAGAAGGCGTCACTGTGGAGGCACGTTCGGACTCTGGCCTTTATTATGAAGAAACCGCAACCGATGCTGATGGAAAATACCGACTAAGAGGACTTGTGCCCAATACAACGTATAACGTCAAGGTGGTCGTGAAAGAGGAAGTAGACGGTCCTCCCAGACTTGAACGTGCGTCTCCAAGCGTTTATCCAGTAGAGGTCCGAAAACCTTTTCGTGAGATTTTTCCAAAAGTAAGCTCCATTGTCTACTCCTTAGATCTCCACCAAGGACACCAGCTCAATCAACTTCGTGGCTTTTTGAGCACAGCTTGGCGACTGTGCTCTCTGGCCTCGTCGAGGGAAGTGATCTTGAGAAATGGCAACCGCACATATCCGTGGAGGTGGCCAGCATCTCAGAACCAGCGAAGAGGTACCTTTGCCGCTTTCCAGATTCTTTGAGATTCAAGGTCTTCCGAGGGGAAAGTACAGGTTGCGGCTTGTTTCCAAGATGGCCGTGCAGACGCACAAGTTTCACTCGGATGTTCTCGAGGTTGATTTTGCCGAGCGCAACAATATATTCTTAAACTCCGTCAAGTTGTATGCAGAGGAATACCATTACAAGCAGGTGAGACGGGAAACTAAAAATTTTCGTCTCTCTCGTGACAAGTGTGATTGCGGTCCAGGATTTAAATGCTCCTCCAGTACTTCCCGTGCTCATTGGTGTGTGATTGGTCTCTTCACTGCAATGCCAAGGTAAGCGAAGCCGATCAAACACATTGGCGATCTTTCCAGTGATTTCCATTCGTGTTTCTACAGCCTGAAAGATGGATACCAACGACTTCTCGCCAAAGACTTGCCACGAACAAGCCAAAGAAAAAGAAACTAAAACGCTAACTCGGAGGTTTTTTAAAAAGGGTGCCAGGTCTAGTTGATGACGCAGAGAGAAGAAGCGCCTGTGTGGGTGCAAGATGACATTGTGGAGCTGGTTCTCAGCTTTGTAGAGCTGGCCACACTGCGTCGGTGCTCTGCCGTTTGCAAGTCATGGAGGTCCATCATCAGCAATCCATCCTTTCGATGCCGTTGGTGTCAAAACAGTGGCGACCAAGAATCATTGGGGTTATGAATACCTCTGTCACCAACAGCGACCACTTTTTCGCCTGGGATCCATCACGTCCGAACCACAGTGTGGAGTTTGCATTGCCTCCACTGACCGCAGAAGTCGTTGCGTCCGCAGGTGGCCTGATATGCATCGTGAGCGATCCCCCCGAGCAACATCTGGGTGTGCTTAACCTGGTGGTGGGCAACCCAGTGACCCAAGAGTGGAGCGAACTACCACTATAACTAGCTCCTTTAGACGAGACTGCCCCAGCGTCCAAAGTTGATGAGATGAATAAATATCATACAAGAAAAACCTCCATCTGGATTGAGAAAAGCTCAAGGTCTTTATCATCTGCAGTCGATGAACTGATCCATTCCACTTCCAAATGTACAAGGACAGAGTGAGGTTGTATAGAGAGGGCACGGTGCATCGAGATCTCGTTTACTCCTTCACAGGTTTGTCCCTCCTGTGATCAGGTCCCAGCCTAACTGGAAACGCAGAAGAAGGCACCACTGTGGAGGCACGGTCGGACTCTGTTGTTTATTATGACTGATGCCGATGGAAGAGACCAAGTAAGAGGACTTTTGCCCAATACAATCCACCGAGACTTGAGCATGCATATTGTGGACCAGATCAATCGACTTCCTGGTTTTTGAGTCCTCGAGGGAAGTGGTCTTGAGAAATGGCAACCATACATAGCCGTGGAGGCGACCAACCAGAAGGGAGGTACCTTTGCCGCTTTCCAGTTACTTTTTGAATCTCACTCGGATGTTCTTGAGATTGATTTTGTCAAGCGCAAAGAGGATGCCATCACAGGCAGGTGAGACGAGGAACTAAAATCTTTGTTGGTCTTTTTGCAATGCCAACTTGAGTAGTATATTCTGTTTTTGAAAGAGATCTTATGAGCATGAAGGTGTTGCATTGATGAGGCACGCTCAGGCCTATCATAACGTGGATGGAGATGTCAGCATTGCCTCTTCTTCCGCGGCGAATGGCGTCGCCTAACACCCGGCCTTCTTCTCCGCGTGCTGCGACCTTTGTTTATCACATGGGTTGTAACATCTTTCCTTTGCAGCACAAAATCCTCCAAGAAATCCTTCAACGATGATGATCAGCTCGTCGATGCCGTCCTCACTCCTGCTGGATGGGAACAGGTACTTCCTTGAGCTTTTCTTCTTTGCACTGTTGTGGTTTTTGGATTTTCTTTGCTAATTACCTTTGACAAAAAGGTCAGGTTGCTACACTCCGCAAGATCGTCCGAGAAGCTGGCCTTGATCGCCGCATCCAGCTCGTGACAGTTTCACCCATGACGATCAAGTCTTTAGATACTTTCGTTTTCGTTAGGACGTTGCAAACAGCTACAGGAGTTTTCCGTGGTGCCGACAATGGAAGTGATTCCAGCCTGCCTTTGGTTGCTGTGGAGCTATGCCGAGAGCGCATTGTAAGTCGTTGTTCTATTGTATTGCAACAAGCTGATGCGTTTAGAGCGCACGAACTTCTGACAGGAGGCGGTCTATCAGCAGCTTCAAGGCACACTTTCCATCCGTCGACTTCTCACAGGTTTATTGTTCCTGTCCCGAAAGCTCTAATTCGAAACTGATGCGAAACCATTTGTAGATCGAAGAAGAAAGTGGCGTGTTGTGGAATGCCGAGACAGCCAAATCCCTGGCAGTGATGCAGCAGCGGATCAGACAGTTCCTGCAGTGGTATGTGAATGTGCCTCACAGCTGATTATACCATCCTTCTTACATTCTCTCTCCATCAGGCTGTGGGAGCGTAAAGAGGAGGAGATCATGGTGGCTTCTCATAGCAGCTTTATGTGGAACATGCTCAAGCGCTCCAACGTTGTGTATGTAGCTCTTTGTTGGTCATGCTATAATCTGTGTTTTCGATATTTTTTTAGACTTCCCAACCCTCAGCTCAAGACTGTCCTACTCACTTGATTGGCAGAACAGGATTTTGGCATTCTTCTTCAGGCTAGTTCTGTGATCTGGGCATGGAGAGGTGTGACTCCATTGATTTCTCAAGTTTCTATTGATTGTGTAGTGCATCTCTGACAGAAATTCGTGATTTGGGCATAAAGAGGTGAGGAGGAGCTTTCTTTCGAAATATCATTCTCTTGCTGCTTGCTCATCGATTTTTTATCGTAATTTCTACTTTCTATTGGTTCACAATGCATTTCACATTTTTCTTCTAGCCAAAACCCATTTTTCTGCTGGAAGAAGAAAGTCGGATGCACTGTGAAATCGATAGAAACTTGAGATTACGATGTGAAATCGATAGAGTGAACATCGACACACTTCTTTATGTCTGGATTGCGGATTTCCATTGGAAGAAGAAGGTCGGATGCATTGCGAAATTGATAAAAATTTAAGATTATGATGTAAAATCGATAGAGCAAGTGGCAATGCACCTCTCCATGCCTAGATCGTGGAACTGGCTGGAAGAAGAATGCTGGAAGAACATTGGATGCTGCAATATCTAGGGGAAGTGGAGATTATAAGAAGAAATCAATGAAATGAGCGTCAAGAGATCAATATTTACTCCAATCTCACCTCTCCTGGCCTAGATCGCTCTCGAAAGCCTCTGGAAACCCTCGTATGGACAAGCAAAATGCCCAAGGAGGTTTTAAAGGAAGGGTATATACCTAGGCTTGGAATATTCTTCAACGGTGTTGTCCAAGAATCCTAAAAACAGAGGGGTGAAGTGTAGGGCTTAAGGCGCGGGGGATGGCGTCGGCTGCGAATCATCTCGTGTGGTGTGCCGCATTTCAGCTCGGCGCAGTCCGGCGAGCATCTTGCCTCACCACTTGCAGGTAAATCTTTGCGGGAGCTCGGTCGCCCATATCTGCTCGTGAATCCGTAGGTTTCTCGGCGTCTCTGAGACTTTGGTGCGGCAGCGAGTGCCTGGCGCTCGTCATCGGGCCTTTGCATCGTCTGTAGCGGCAGAATCCGAGACGGAAATATCGCCACCATCGCCATCACCGCACAAAATTCCTCTCCCAACCAATGAGTCATGCGAGGAGTTGCTCCGGATGCGCCATACGGTAGTGTAACATCTTTTCTGGACATTTCTCAAAGTCTTGAGCTCGTCTTGCTCGTTTAAATCTTCGCAGTGTGCTCACGTGATGGCTATGGCGGTCCAGACACTCTATCCAGACGCTAAAGTTACAATTGGGCCGTGGATTGAGAAAGGATTCTACTACGACTTCGACCTCAAAGAACCACTGTCGGACAAGGATTTGAAGAAGATAAAGAAGGAAATGGTAAGTGTTTGCTCAAGAATGTGAGCCACTGAAACTGGTCTTTAGGATCGCATCATTGGCCGGAATTTACCTCTGAGACGAGAAGAAGTATCGAGAGAAGAAGCCAAGGATCGAATTATGTCTATCAACGAAAAGTACAAGCTGGAAATACTAGAGGATATCAAAACAGAACCCATTACAATATACCACATTGGTGAGGAACATACTTTGCTTGCTCCTTCCCTCACTTCCTTCGAAAGTTTTCAGGCAATGACTGGTGGGATCTTTGTGCTGGTCCACACGTTGAAAGGACCGGCCAGCTTAACAGGAAAGCCATTGAGCTTGAGTCCGTCGCTGGAGCTTACTGGAGAGGTGATGTCAAGAGACAGATGCTTCAGCGGATTTATGGAACTGCTTGGCAGACGGAAGAGCAGCTCAAAGCGTATCAAACGCAAAAGGAGGAAGCGAAGAGACGTGATCACCGTCGACTTGGCCAAGACCTTGAGCTTTTCTCAATCCAGGTAGAGGTTTTTCTTGGATGATATATCATTTCATCTCATCAACTTTTGGTACAGGAGGACGCCGGGGGCGGTCTCGTCTTCTGGCATCCTAAAGGAGCTTTGATTCGCCATTTGATCGAAGACTACTGGAAGAAAGTCCACCTGAGACGAGGATACGAGCTACTCTACACACCTCACGTTGCAAAGGCCGAGTTGTGGAAAACAAGCGGGCATTTGGATTTTTACAAGGAGAACATGTTCGAGCAGATAAAGATCGAAGAGGAGTTTTATCAGCTGCGGCCGATGAACTGTCCGTTCCACATCCAAATCTACAAGGACAGAGTGAGGTCGTATAGGGAGCTTCCCATCAAGTTTGCGGAGCTAGGTACGGTGTATCGCTACGAGCTGAGCGGTGCTCTTCACGGACTATTCCGAGTCCGGGGCTTTACACAGGCAAGTCCTTAACATTTGGAAGCTTCTGATCTTTTCTGTTATTGTTTCAGGATGATGCACATATATTTTGCCTTCCAGAACAGATTAGAGGTGAAATCAAGAGCGTTTTGGACCTGACAGAGGAGATCCTTTCTCAGTTTGGCTTTCAAAACTATGAGATCAACCTGTCAACAAAACCGGAAAAGGCTGTCGGTAGTGATGATATCTGGCACAAAGCAACGGAAGCTTTGAAAGACGCTATAAGTGACAAAGGTTGGACGTATGGAATTGACGAAGGCGGTGGTGCTTTCTACGGTCCAAAAATTGATCTCAAGATTGAGGATGCTATTGGCCGGACGTGGCAATGTTCGACAATCCAGGTAACGCTTACATGATTCTTCATGCTCTGGCAGCTTATGTTTGATTCTCCTCCAGGTGGATTTCAACCTTCCCGAGCGTTTCGATCTTACATACGTGGATCCCAGTCAGGCCAGAAAGCAGCCCATCATGATCCACAGGGCGATATTTGGATCCATTGAGAGGTTTGTCGGCATTCTTATAGAGAGTTACGCTGGTGACTTCCCATTATGGATCGCTCCTGTTCAAGCCCGCCTTCTCCCAGTCACGGACACTGAGGTAAGTCGCGTTTGTTCTCTGTGGAGCAAGTATTCTAAAGAAACGCCTGTCCACTCTTGCAGCTGCCTTACTGTAAGCAGGTCCTGGCAAGGCTTAGAGAAAAGGACATTCGAGCAGAGATTGCGTGCGGTGAGCGGCTCTCCAAGCTGATTCGTAATGCCGAGGTTCAGAAGATTCCGCTCATGGCAGTGGTTGGTCCCAAGGAAGTCGAAGCTCAGACTTTGACTGTTCGCACCAGACACGGGGGAGAACTCGGCACCCTCAGCGTAGACGAGGTGATTGACAGAATCGAAACGGCCGTGGCAACCAGAGGAATTCTCTAAATCAAGAGCAAAGTTATAAGTTACTGGACAGCGTCACAGGTACTGGACAGCAGGGATGGAAAGTTATCGTCACAGGCAACTTCGAGCTTTGACGCTGGTATGTTTACTCGTGCTGTGCGTCCTGCTCTATGCCAGATCTGGAGGACAGGGTATTGATAGTGCTAGTGAGCAGCTGGGACCAATTGGAAAGTCCATGGTAGACATGCTAGGTGGACAGGATTTGGATCTGGCATTCACGAGCTTCGTCCCGAGCGAGGCCATTCTGGACAAGCTCGTAAAGCCCTCAGGAGAGGACAGTAACAGGGACGGGAATAGGCAGGCGCTGCTCTCTCGCTTGCTGGCTTCCAGCTCGGTTCCCAGCCGAATTAGTTCCACGAGTTTGAGGCCGGGCGAGCAGCTCCAAGTCGAGACCATATCCGGGTACAAGCTGAGCTTGGGGGTGGACGTGAATAGGGGCCTGGTGGTGAATGGGATGCGTTGCGTGGCCAGGGACCTGAGGATTGGAGAAATGCTCGTGGTTTACATTGTCAAAGGTGTGATTATGGACCCGGAATTGAGGAGATCTGTCCTTGATCTCGATCCAGACAGCACATAATGCAACATGATGCAGTAAGTGGTACGTAAAAAAAATGACGGAACTAGAAAGAAAGATAATTGGTTTTGGTCACTCACGCTGGCTTTAATTACAGGGATTGAACCTGGCTTCTCAAGTCAATGAAACCAGCTTTCAAGTGCTTTAAAAAACTTCTCTCCACCAGAGAAAGGATGGTGCTAGCTCTCGAGTGGTAAGATATTGTTTTCTGCAGCACACACACACACACACACACACTCAGGTATGAGATCTCGCTCGGCTTGGCAACTTGTTTTGTAGCTCCGAAACCAAGCAGGACGATCTAGCGAATCCTTGAGAATAGTGGTACAGGGCATTTGCCTTTGATGAATTGCTTAATCTCGGGGTCCAGATCCCGAGCGTGTTGTTCCAGGAGAGATTTGTGTGTCGCGCATCCAGAGAACATCTACACTTAAAACAACACTTTGTCTCGCGAGTCGCGACTGCGATGGCGCACAGTGGGGGTGGGGGAGTCACAAGAAAAATGGATGCAAGCCAGGGAAATGCTTGTTTACTCGCTTCTATAATGCTTTGGAAGTCGAGAGTCAGGGCTCTCAGGTCCTTCGCGCTCCAGTAGCAGGCATCATAGTCGCGAGTCCCCATCTCTCTCTTTTCCCATTTCTTTATAGAATCTTAGTCTAGGATAAAAGCACCCAGAGGAGCTGGCACTCCAGAGATTTGATCCCAGATCACATATATGTACGAATTTGCATGGTTGATTCACTCGCAAGGAAATGATGCTGGTTTAGGGTTCCTGGGATTGGAGTGTGTTACATTGTTGTTTGGTCCGTAATGCCGCCTAGGGTTCTTGGTTATAGGTAGCTATAGTGGTAGTGGTGGCAGTAATAAAACAGGAGTGAAAGTTAAAACTTTCTTTCACCATCGCTCCAGGGAAAACGACAGTGCGTCCAGAGTGAGCAGAGCGCAGCCCTTTCATCTCTTTTTTTTGACCCCTCTCATGAAAGATGCAGTGCAGTGCTTGAGTGAAAGAAATTTGATCCTTTTGGACATTCCACATAAAATCCCTCCATTATTTTGAAAGAAAAAAAAGGTGAAAAGTAGGTTTCGGGGGTGGGCTGGCATCGAACCCCGGACCAGGCGCTGCCATTTCGCTCTCCGCCGTCGGATCTATCCACATCGCGAGCGCCAAAGATTCGCGTGTCGCTTTCCCATTTAACTCTGGGGCGTATTGCGTAGAGCGCGGTGAAATACCCACTAGCGCAGGAGGTGTATTTGACTCGCAGGTAAAAAACTAATCATGCCGGCAAATGCAGCGCATTGGCGGATTTGAGCGGGCCCATTCTAATCGATTCTAATCGGCGGAATGGCGAGAATATTCCTCGTCACGAAATCTCCGTTTTGTCCGTGTATGCCCATCCAACGGCACTGCGTGGCGCCACGTCGCCGGGGCACAACATACATGAACAAACGAGGAGAAGAGGAGGCGGCTATGGCCATGGCGATGGCGCCCTCTCTGTGAGAATCCCTCCCTATACCTACATTCTCTCTCCTCGATCGCCTCCGCCAATCCCTTCTTCGTGACGGCGGATCGATGATACTCTTCCTCGCTGGGTGAGAGCTCTTCCTCTCGCGATCGGATCTTCGCTAGTCGATCGAGCGAGCGGCGCTGGGCAGGGATCGCCAGGGAGTTACCGCAGGCTTGGGGATCGCGCGGGCCGAAATATTTTGGGATTCGATCAAGAATGCGTGCCACAGCCGTGACGGCATTGCGCCACTCGCGATCGATCGCATCATAGGGCTGGCCATGGCAACGGGCTGATTATCTATCTGGTACGCTCGCTTTCTTCGCTTGCTTGGTATCATAGACTAAATCATCAGTTACATTGCGTTCCTCACACAGGCCAGCGGGGAGTAGCAGCTGGACAGCAGGAGTATTTCTAGCGAGCGCTCAGCCGATCGAGCACTGATCTCCATCCGCTGAAGAAGAAGAAGAAGCAAATGGCCCTGCCCTTGTTCCTGCTACTGCTACTGCTACTGTTGCATCAAGCGATCGACGCCGCACCCACTGCCGATGCCACAGCCGCGGAGCTCCAAGCCCTTCTCTCCTTCAAGCAAGCGCTCACTGGCGGCTGGGATGCTCTCGCCGACTGGTCAGATAAGTCCGCCTCCAATGTGTGCGCTTTCACGGGGATCCACTGCAATGGGCAGGGCCGGATCACTTCTCTCGAGCTTCCGGAGCTCAGTCTCCAGGGACCTCTCTCGCCATCGCTCGGGAGCTTGAGCAGCTTGCAACACATTGACTTGAGTGGCAATGCTCTGTCCGGGAGTATCCCCGCCGAGATTGGATCGTTGAGCAAGCTGGAAGTTCTCTTTCTCGCTAGCAATCTTCTCTCGGGGAGTCTGCCGGACGAGATCTTTGGCCTGAGCAGTTTGAAGCAGCTGGACGTGAGCTCCAATCTCATCGAGGGAAGCATTCCGGCCGAGGTTGGCAAGCTCCAGCGTCTCGAGGAGCTGGTGCTCAGTCGAAACTCTCTCCGTGGCACTGTTCCTGGCGAGATTGGATCGCTTCTCAGACTCCAAAAGCTGGATCTCGGAAGTAACTGGCTCTCGGGAAGCGTCCCATCGACGTTGGGCTCTCTCCGAAACCTCAGCTATCTCGATCTCAGCAGCAACGCTTTCACCGGCCAAATTCCTCCGCACTTGGGCAACTTGTCGCAGCTCGTCAACCTCGACCTTTCCAACAATGGCTTCTCCGGGCCTTTCCCGACGCAGCTCACGCAGCTCGAGCTCCTCGTCACCCTGGACATCACCAACAATTCGCTGTCGGGTCCCATTCCTGGGGAGATTGGACGTCTGCGAAGCATGCAAGAGCTCAGCCTGGGTATCAACGGTTTTAGTGGGAGTCTTCCGTGGGAGTTTGGGGAGCTCGGCAGCCTCAAGATTCTCTACGTTGCCAACACCCGCCTCTCGGGGTCTATACCTGCGAGCCTTGGAAACTGCAGCCAGCTCCAGAAGTTTGATCTCTCCAACAACTTGCTCAGCGGTCCTATCCCCGACTCGTTTGGAGACCTGGGCAACCTCATTTCGATGAGCCTGGCGGTGTCACAGATCAACGGGAGCATTCCAGGAGCTCTTGGAAGGTGTCGAAGCTTGCAAGTCATCGACCTTGCTTTCAATCTACTGTCAGGCCGGCTGCCCGAGGAGCTGGCTAATTTGGAGAGGCTGGTGTCCTTCACTGTGGAGGGGAACATGCTTTCGGGGCCGATACCGTCGTGGATTGGGAGGTGGAAAAGGGTGGACTCCATACTGCTTTCTACCAACAGCTTCACGGGAAGTCTTCCTCCGGAGCTTGGCAACTGCAGCTCTCTCCGAGACCTGGGAGTCGACACCAATCTCTTGTCCGGGGAGATTCCAAAGGAGCTTTGTGACGCTCGGGCCTTGAGTCAGCTGACGCTCAACAGGAACATGTTTTCCGGAAGCATCGTGGGGACATTTTCCAAGTGCACCAACTTGACGCAGTTGGATCTCACGTCCAACAATCTCTCCGGGCCACTTCCGACCGATCTGCTTGCGCTTCCGCTGATGATCCTCGACTTGAGTGGGAACAACTTCACAGGGACACTCCCGGACGAGCTCTGGCAGTCGCCGATTCTGATGGAGATATACGCAAGCAACAACAACTTTGAGGGCCAGCTTTCACCACTGGTCGGAAACTTACACAGTCTGCAGCACTTGATCCTCGACAACAACTTCCTCAACGGCTCACTTCCTCGTGAGCTTGGAAAGCTTTCCAACTTGACTGTCCTTTCGCTCTTGCACAACCGCTTGTCCGGCTCCATTCCAGCGGAACTTGGTCACTGCGAGAGGTTGACTACCCTCAACTTGGGGAGCAACTCGCTGACGGGGTCTATTCCCAAAGAAGTTGGCAAGCTCGTGCTGCTCGACTACTTGGTGCTGTCCCACAACAAGCTCACCGGTACCATACCGCCAGAGATGTGCTCCGACTTCCAGCAGATTGCCATTCCGGACTCGAGCTTCATCCAGCACCACGGTATACTCGACTTGTCGTGGAACGAGCTCACGGGTACCATACCTCCGCAAATCGGTGACTGCGCAGTGCTGGTTGAGGTTCACTTGCGGGGGAACCGGCTCTCAGGTAGCATTCCCAAGGAGATTGCCAAGCTCACCAACCTGACGACCTTGGATCTTTCCGAGAATCAGTTGAGTGGAACGATTCCTCCACAACTCGGCGACTGCCAGAAGATTCAAGGACTGAACTTTGCAAACAATCACCTCACTGGCAGCATTCCGTCCGAGTTTGGCCAGCTCGGTCGCCTGGTGGAGCTCAACGTCACTGGCAACGCGCTATCCGGGACATTGCCGGACACCATTGGGAACTTGACGTTTCTATCTCATCTGGACGTGAGCAACAACAATCTCAGTGGTGAGCTACCGGACTCGATGGCACGCCTGTTGTTCCTTGTCGGGCTCTACGTCCAGAACAATCGGCTTACCGGGGACATCCGTGGCCTTCTCACTGAAAGTGCTGCATGGCACCAAGTACAGGTTTTGGATCTCAGCCATAATTTATTTCGAGGAGCGATACCAAGCAACATCGGTAACTTATCTGGTCTCTCGTACCTCAGTCTCAAAGGCAATGGCTTCAGCGGTGCTATTCCTACGGAGCTCGCCAACTTGATGCAGCTCAGCTACGCAGACGTCTCCGACAACGAGCTGACAGGAAAGATACCCGACAAGCTTTGCGAGTTCTCCAACCTGAGCTTCTTAAACATGTCCAACAACAGGCTGGTTGGTCCCGTCCCAGAGCGATGCAGCAACTTCACTCCACAGGCGTTTCTCTCGAACAAGGCTCTCTGTGGCAGCATTTTTCACTCCGAATGCCCGTCAGGGAAGCACGAAACGAACAGCTTGTCGGCGTCAGCTCTGCTCGGGATCGTGATAGGCAGCGTGGTGGCATTTTTCAGCTTCGTCTTTGCGCTGATGAGGTGCCGGACGGTCAAGCACGAGCCTTTCATGAAGATGTCCGACGAAGGCAAGCTGAGCAACGGCTCCTCCATAGATCCTTCGATGCTGTCCGTGAGCAAAATGAAGGAGCCTCTGAGCATCAACGTCGCCATGTTTGAGAGACCTCTTCCGCTGAGGCTGACGCTGGCCGACATCTTACAAGCAACTGGCAGCTTCTGTAAGGCCAACATCATTGGAGACGGTGGCTTTGGGACGGTGTACAAGGCCGTTCTTCCCGACGGGAGGAGCGTCGCGGTGAAGAAGCTGGGCCAGGCGCGGAACCAAGGCAACCGGGAGTTTCTGGCGGAGATGGAAACGCTTGGCAAGGTGAAGCACCGGAACCTGGTCCCGCTGCTGGGCTACTGCTCGTTTGGCGAGGAGAAGCTGCTCGTCTACGACTACATGGTGAACGGGAGCCTCGACTTGTGGCTGCGAAACCGAGCGGACGCTCTTGAAGTCCTCGACTGGCCCAAGAGGTTTAAGATCGCGACGGGGTCGGCTCGGGGCCTGGCCTTCCTCCACCACGGACTGGTGCCGCACATCATCCACAGGGACATGAAAGCTAGCAACATCCTCCTGGACGCGGAGTTTGAGCCTCGGATAGCCGACTTCGGCCTCGCCCGTCTCATCAGCGCTTACGAAACTCACGTCAGCACGGACATCGCGGGGACTTTCGGCTACATCCCTCCGGAGTATGGCCAGAGCTGGAGATCCACAACCAGGGGGGACGTGTACAGCTATGGAGTGATCCTGCTGGAGATCTTGAGCGGCAAGGAGCCAACCGGGATCGAATTCAAGGACGTGGAGGGAGGCAACCTCATCGGATGGGTGAGGCAGATGATCAAGCTCGGGCAAGCAGCCGAGGTGTTGGACCCGGACATCTCCAACGGGCCCTGGAAGGTGGAGATGCTCCAGGTGTTGCAAGTCGCGAGCCTTTGCACAGCCGAGGATCCGGCGAAGAGGCCCAGCATGCTCCAAGTCGCCAGGTATCTCAAAGACATCGAATCTAACAGCTCGGCCGGATCGGTGGGGGTGGCGCCGCCGCCCCAAACTCCACTCCAAAGCGTCGGGGTTTGAGTCTAGTGATCTTCTTTCTCTTCTCATGTACACTACTGAAAAGCTTCATTGTTCTCCATAGCTGAGCTTCTGAAAGTACAAAAATTTGAATTTGAATTGACTTTGAATTCAGGCGGGATGTTGTGCATACGTGGCGCTTGATGTGCCACGTGGACGAAAGGTCTTGAGTTTTAGGGCTCCTGGCGGAGATGCCCCCTCGCAGCAGCGGCATGGATGATTCTGGACAGCGCCTGCGCAGTGTGGATCTGGAAATGCGGCGGTGAGAGATTGGAAGATGTAAGCGCCGGATCCATCGATCTTTGGTGTGTGAGTGACCGTGGCGTGGAATGAATACCAGGAAGAATAAAAAGTGCGGGGGATGTGGGGAGGACCTTGACATCGCCAGGCTGAGGCAGGAGATCATCCGGATGCACGAGAGGGAGAATCACGACCTGTTGGATCACCTCAAGAGCCTCGAGAGTGCGATCCAGGACAAGAAGCTCAAGCTTTTGGAGAAGGAGCTCGATGGCAAGCACAAGATCACGTGTGAGTATGAATCCCGATGCAAAGACGACGATGGTGGGAGCATAAGTTTGAGCATCGACGTGGAGAAGAAGGATGGGCTCCTCCGGAAAGAACAAGGCAGAAGAAAGGCAAGCTCTTATCGTTTTTTCTCGGTCGAGATGGTGATGTGATGTTCTTCTTTCTCTCCTTTCCAGCAACTTTTGCAGCGTGTTTTGGCACTCGAGGATGAAGTGCGACGGGTCCAGCGGAGGAAAGAGCGCGAGAGGAAGTTTTTCGAGGTGGAGAATGATACGCTCCAGAGGAAGGCAACAATAGGTTGGATATTGGGCACTCTGTCTGGTAATTCTGCCAAAGAGTGTGCTCTTCTCTCCATTTCTTTTCCTTGCTCGTTTTTCCTATGTTTTCAGTCTTGAATGAGCAGCTTGGTTGCAGATATCGTCCTGGAAGACAAGCCTCAAGGCGGAGCCGAGTGCATCATGAGGCTGGCACGCAAGATCCAGCGGGAGTTGGAGACGAGAGAAACCGCGGCCGAGCTGGACCGCCTGGAGCGGGACGTGGAAAGGCTGGTCGACTACGCGGACTCTCGGCCGGGGATCACACTGGACATTGAAGGGAATGGGCCTCAGGTAATTTTGAGCTGGAAGAAGGATCATCACAGCCAGCAGAAGAGTTCGTCGCGTCGTTGTCGTCGTCGGCGTTGTCGTCCCTGTAGAACAGGCCAGTAAGCCAGTCCTCGAGAGTTTTCGCACAGTAACGGGTGTTAAGTTAGTTCCAGGAGCTTTGCAAAGATCGGAGCTTCACCTCTTCAATCCAGATGTAAGCTTTGCTTTGCTTTCCTCGTTTCTCTCCTCGACTAATCATCCGTGTGTGCTTCTCCAGAGAGACGAAGCCAGCCGGCAAGCTTTCCAAGTGCTCGAGTTTCGTCACCTCGTGCTTGAGCCGGGGTTCGAGTGGCATCAACCCGAGCGGATCGAGAGGGAGGAGCCCCTGCTCTCGACCGTCCTCTCGAGGCGGCTCTCGATCCAGAGGACACAGCCCGAGAGGTGGCGGTGGTGGCTCCGTGGTGTCGGTGGAGATCAGCAGAAGTCCATCACCCTGCGCGTGCTCGGACGACGAGCCGAGAAGAAAAGCGCGAAGGCTTTGGGCGGAGGTGAAGCTGTCGAGCAGCCGGAGCGAGGAGGAGGAGCGAGTGGAGGCGGCGCTGGAGAGCATCCGGAGCAACCTCGAGTATCTCATCGACCAGGAGAAGATGAAGCGATGGCAGGAGGCCCAGATCCGGCACTTGGGATACTACCCGCAGGAGCGACTGCCAAGATCGGCGCTGTGGTATCCGCCGCAGCTCATGTGATTTTCCACCATGATCATACAAGCCAAGAATTTTTTTTTCTGCCAGAAACCTAGTTACCCTTTTTAACGGGGCCCCTTTAGATTACTATATAAAGGGGGCGCGGTTAGCTTTAGGGTTTGTGTAGCTTTAGGGTTCGTGGAAATTCTAGGGCTTGTGATGGCGAGGGCGAAGAGGAAGCAGCGCAATGGCAAGACTGCCAAGGGGGCCGACGCTATGGCGCCGCTGCCGCCACTGCCGCCACTGCCGCCGGTAAAGAAGGAGGAGGGTGTGGAGATTGAATACGTCCCGGAGGAGATTGGAGGTGATGATGTCTTGGCCATTCAGTTTGTCAATGTGTTTGCCAGGTTTTCCGAGGCCAAAAAGGATGAATCGCAGCCAAAGGACGAGCAAGATGAGGGAAAGGTGAGGAAGGACGCCCACGCCCTCCTCCGCCGGGATTTGGAGGAGGAGATTGACGATGGCGGGGATATGGGAGGAGGAACGGGGGCTGGCAGCCTGGTGGATCCCAACAAGAAGCTGCCCAAGAGAGAGCGCAAGAAGAAGATCCAGACCAGGGTCGCGGAGCTCAAGAGCAAGTGCAGGAACCCGTCGGTGGTGGAGGTGTGGGACGCGAGCGCCCCCGACCCGGAGCTCCTCATCTATCTCAAGTCGTACAGGAACACGGTGCCGGTGCCGCGCCACTGGTCCGAGAAGGGCCGCTACCTCTCGAGGAAGCTGGGCAAGGAGCGGTCGAGCTACAATCTCCCCGACTACATCGCGGCCACGGGCATCGGCAAGATGCGCGAGGAGCTGCGGGAGAAGGAGGCGAGCAAGAGCCTCAAGCAGAAGCAGAGCTCCAAGATGAAGGGCAAAGTTGGCAAGCTCAACCTCGACTACCAGGTGATGTACAACGCCTTCTTCAAGTACCAGACCAAGCCGCGGCTGTCCGGATTCGGCGACATGTACTACTGGGGGAAGGAGGAGGACGACGTGACGGAGAAGCGGCGGCGGTTCAAGCCGGGAACTCTGAGCACCGAGCTGCGCAACGCACTGGGAATCGGTCCCGGCGACTTCATGCCGTGGATCTACAACATGCAGACGTATGGCCCCCCGCCCTGCTACCCGGGCCTCCAGATCCCGGGAGCTCGCGACGCGCAGCCCATCTACGTGAACGAGAACTTGGGACTGGACCGGCGGCGCTGGGGGGATCTGGACGAAGAGGAAGAGGAAGAAGAAGAGGAGGAGGAGGAGGAGGAGGAGCAACAGGAGGAAGTGGAGGACGCAGCGCAGCTGATTGAGCCGAGCGAGGCTGGAAGCGAGGAGCAGGAGCAGCTGACGATCGACAGCGGCTCGGCGTCGGTGGTAAGCGAGCTGGAGCTGAGGAAGACCAGCAGCCGGTCGGCGGCGGTGGCGGCGGCGGCGGCGGTATCAGCCGCGGTGGCGTCCCAGCAGCAGCAGCAGCAACTCTACCAGGTTGTCCAGCAGGAGGGCGTGACGATTGCCTCGGATGCTCTCCTGGCGCCGGACCACCGATACATCGTCCCGGATGCTGGCTCCAAGGCGGCGGTGGCAGCTTCCAGTTCCAAGGCTGGCAATGCGGTGGCGGTGGGGCGGCGTGGCGGTGCCAACAGCCGGGTGGAGGTGACGCTGCGTCCCGAGGAGCTGGAGCGCGGTGTGGAGGAGAAGGACATCCGGGACAAGTACGAGGAGGCGCGGACCGCGAACCAGCCGCAGACCGAGGACTTTAGCGACATGGTGGCGGATCATGTGAGGGAGAAGAGCCGGAAGCGCAAGGAGAAGCAGCAGGCATCGGGCAGCAAGAAGCAAAAGTTCAAGTTCTAGCCGCGGCCAAGAACAAAGCAAAGCGGTGGTTCTTCTCAAGAACCTTGGGGAGCGAAGATAAAAGGTGGTGATGAGCTCTAGGATTTGTGTTGTATCGCTTCTGACGTTTTGGTTTTTCTATGATCTAGGATTGTTTCGTGATTTCTTCTCCAGTGAAGCTCTAAAGTATGTAGACGCGTGTTTGTTTCTTACAAAGGGTTTTATATTATTCTTTCTACAGTTTATCCATACGTCGTTCTCATGGCGGGCATGGCTGCTGCTAGTGGAGCTCCGCGGGTGTTTACGTCGCCCATGCCGAGCTATGGCGTCACCGCGCGCTCGCCGCTGGTCCTGGGCAGTAGCTTCGTGCCGCATTCTTCCTCGAGGACGATCATCGCGTCGCCGGCGCGGCTGATCTTCGAGACGAGCACGAGTAGGATCAGCATGGCCTGGGCGGGAAGCCTGGCGTCCATTCGGCTCGTCATCCAGGGCAAGCATTTGGAGGTGAGTGACGAGTGCTCGCACGATCGCTTTGCTACAAATCTTTTGGCGATGATGGGCACAGCTCACGGAGGCGCTCAAAGCTTATGTGGAGGACAAAGTCGGCAAGGCCGTGCACAATCACGCGTATCTGGTGATGGAGGTGGACGTTCGCTTGTCCGTGCGCGGCGGCGAGAGTGGCAGGGGACAAAAGCTCCAGAAATGCGAGGTAGTTCTTTCTTGTCTTTGGATCAATCGTGGTCGTGATGGATTCGATCCAACAGGTGACCATGTTTACGAAGAAGCACGGTGTCGTGCGAGCCGAGGAAGCGACCGATAGCATGTACTCGGCCATCGACCGGGTGTCGGACGTGGTGGCCAGGAAACTCCGCAAGATCAAAGAGAAGGACGGACATGGCCGGCGCTTGCCATCGCACGTCGGGGAGATCCTCTCCAGGGAATCGTCTACCGCTCCTCCAACCCCGGCTGTGGAGGAGCCTGACTTTCCAGACGAGGTGAGTGAGCGATTGATGATCCACTGCTCTCTCGATGATCATTGTTTTGGTTCTGCTAGATTGTGAGAACCAAGATCTTTGACATGCCACCCCTCAAGATCAACGACGCAATGGACCACATGGCAAACATTGGCCATGATTTCTACGCGTTCAGGAATGCCGAGAGTGGTAAGCTCGCGAGATCTATCGTCACGATTTCTTATTCCCATCTTCCAGGCGAGGTGAACATCCTCTACAAGAGGAAAGAAGGCGGCTACGGAATCATCATCCCCAGGGAAGGCGAGGTGGAGGAGGGCGAGGAAGACAACAAGAATGCGTAGAGGAGGCTCCAGAGTTTTGGAAAAACAGGTATTCTAACCTGTGTGCCGATGGAGCCTCACTGGCGGCCCGGATCAAGGCCTCGACGCGGCTCTCCAGCCTCCGGGAGTTCCACGCGCGAGTCATGGACGTGTACAGCAAATGGGGAGGCACGATCGCCATTACGTGGAAAATCTTGCTGGTTCATCTCGCTCGAATGCCTACACTGGGTATATGTCAAGGCGAAAAAGCTGTTCTATGATCTTCGTGAGTTTCTTGAAACTCCATGCTTGGATGGTATAGCTAGATTGTGCAAGCCACAATGTTGCTTGATCTGATGGCATGCGTAGACTTGGAATGCCGAGAATGGGAATCTCAAAACCACGTTTTAGACGACGAACCTGTTGTTCAAGATCCGAAGCTACCGCAATCGCTCGTCTTGTCCGCAAGAGACGTGTTGTTCTCCACGATCCGATGGCGTTTCAGGTGGAAATGCGTCAAGGAGCTATGGCGGATGAGCAGCTTGTCGCTTTGCACGATAGGCGGGAGGTCCACCTTATTCCCAATTCGTGTCAACGCTTCCTCGCCTGGATTCTCTGTCGGTGCCGAGACGCGTTCTTGAGACTCAATCTTTTGCGGTTCCCCGGGTATATTCTGATACCCAGAATATTTTCTTGCCACGTAAACAAGTCAACCATCAAATTTAATTTAAATCGCGAGGGTTTAAGGGCTAGGGTTCTTCTTTGGTGTAGCATTTTACCGATAAATTCAGGCTGGCTGGGCCATGGATTGCTTTTGGTCCTGGCACGACGATCGATGCCAAGCCGACGATTGATGCCGACGCAGTGATCGCTGATGTGAAGTAATGGATTGATCTCTTAGAATTCCAATTCCAATTTATCTTCTTTTCTGCAGTACAAATGTTGATTGGACGAGAGCTTGGGTGCGGAGTGACGGTAGAGCTCCGTTTGAAGAACGAGAGCTGTTCATTTATCCAAGGTTAGTCCTACTGTATAAATTCGGTTCTTTCATGAATGATATAGTGGTATGTAACGTAGGACAAGGGGCACTCTCTTTGCCAGGAAAGGAGGCAGTCGAGTGTGGGCGAGCGTGAGGACTCACATACAATTCACCGTTCAAGTTGAGATTGAATCTAGATGTCGTCTTCCAGAATTTCGACAGGCACATCAACTTGTCAACGACGTGAAAAGCATCATCGAATTATATTTCTTGACGCACGCTAAGGGACTGGAAATTCACATCCAGATCCATGACTACGAAGGGTATGTGTTCTTTAGATCCATAATCTTCATTCTCGTGTCTTTTTGGTTTTTCTTTTTTTGTATTGCAGAAGTGTCATTGATGTTTCTTTACTTGCTGCTATAGCTGCTCTTGTCTCCTTGGGAGATCAGCCTCTTACTGAAACGGTGAGTCAGCAATAAACTTTCTAGACTTAATCTGGATTTAACATTTCCAGGTTATACATGATATCCCAGTTGCCATTACCTTTGGATTCTTTGCTGATGGAGGGCCAGTAGTAAGCTATTCGACCTTTCTTTCTTTTGCTGCATCCGACTGTGATATATTTCCATGTTTTTGTAGGTCGTGGATCCAAGCGAACGAGAGGAAGCTCTTATAAAGAGTTCCTTGACACTGATTGTGTCACAAGCAGGAAAACTCCTTTTCCGGAAAAAAGAAGGAACAACAAAATGGAGTGAGCAACTTTGGCGTGTTTTAAAATCTAGGATTGCCAACATGGTTATGTTTATAAACGCATGGGTATGTCTCAGTATATTCTCTTTCTTCCTGCTGAAAATCTGTCTTTCACAGGTTGAAAGACAAGAGAAGCTTTGTTGCTTCTACAATAGCAAGCAGAAGCCTCCTGGAGCAGGGTTCCAAGGCGTGCAAGCAACCTGGTATGATTCATTCCAGCATTCAAATGAAGCTGAATGGCATTCTTTCAGGAAATACACGCCCAAGATTTTTGGCACACCTGAAGCACCATCAATCTCTCGACAACTTCCTCTCCCATATTGGGCTTGTGAGCGTCAGGACTCGGCTGGTGAGCATTTGTCCATTCGGAGGATCGATGCCAGCGCGCTTCATCGTCTCCAACTGGAACAGCGTAAGTAGCTTTTCTTTAGTTTTTTTGTTTATTTTTCACCAAACTAACTGTAGGACGAAGAGTCAAAGGGAGTTATAAGCTACTGCAAATCACAGTCTGCTTCACAAACGGTAGAACTGCCAATGGTGGACCTACTAAAGTCTTTGTTGAGTTTCCCCACCTACTGGTGAGTCATGGTACTAGTTATGGATGAATTATCTCTCTTGTCTTTATTATAGGGAGCTGTGAGTGAGAGAAATTATGTGGGTGACGCCTTAGTGAGATCGAGATCACTAATAGGGGAGTTAGTCTGTTCGCGTGCTCTAGTACCACCGCCTTGGACACAAAACGAACCTCCTTGGGATTTTCTACGACGTTTTGAGACAATCTGGAGAGAGCGCTACCCGAAAGAAGAGATTTTCCAAAGCTTAACCAAAGCAAAACTTTGGTTACAAGAAGAGGAGAAGACTATGAAGGTATATTTTGATTCACTAAAATACTCTAATTTCTTAAAAAAATGTTTAACAGGAGGAGCTTAAGCAAAGCAAACAGACCTCAAACCCGAAAGATGACCTGCCTTTTGAGCTATGCACAGGGGATGTGACGATTATTGGTTGTTACATCCCTTTTGTCATGGAGCCACTCAAAGAATGGGATCCCCCAGCAGAATGGGGCACGGAGGAGGAGGTTGAATTTCCTTACCGGTGACATAAAACTAACATGAATTCTACAGGAAGATAAGAAGGAGGAGGAACTGCTAGCTTTGATGTTTTATCCACGGCTAAAAGATGAAATCTTGGGGACGATGTTGAAACCTGGTTTGAAGTTGTTCGAAGTTTATTTTGGCCGAAAGGTTGGTAATGGGTGGATTTGTTTTTATAAGAGACGAGACACTCTGAACTGGGAGAAGAAACATTAAGTATATGATGAATTTTTTTTTTTTCTTATATAAAGCCTGTTATGGGCAAGTTCAGTTTTGATTGAGGTGTATAAAGATTAGATTAGTAAAATGTAACTGCATGATCGGTGATATCCAGCATTGTCTTCTCCTGGACAATCTTTCTGGTTGCATATACCAGCCACGCGATATTGAGCTAGCGGAGGAGCTCTGGAGCCGCATGCCCGTGGCAAATACCGTAGCCTGGAATGCATTAATCACTGGATATGCCGAAACCGGGCATTTTGCCAAAGGGAAAAGCATTGTTTGATGGGCTTCTTGCTCCCGACATCGTCTCTTGGAATTCCCTTGCCTGAAAAATGACATAATAATGTTTAATCTGGTGCCCTGCAGAGATCTAGTAACCTGGAACTCTGTGCTTGCGGCTTATGGCAAAAGTGGTGATCTAGAAAGTAACAAGCGTGCTTTTGACTCTATGCCGGAGGGGATATGGTCTCCTGGAAAACTCTTCTAGAGGCACACGAAATCGTTTTTTTAGCGGTGGAACTTCTCGTGTGCTGGAAGAGATTCCCATGAAAGACGTTTTCTCTACGACTTTGATCATCTCTGCAAATGCCAAACTAGGGGATATTCATAGCGGGAAAGAAGCATTTAAATTGGCGCCGGTCGTGACGTGCTCTGCGATGCTCGTCGCCGATCTGCACTTGTGTCGCCTGAATCGCGTTCGCGAGTTGCTAGAATCGATGCCGTAGCTCACGCTATCCTCTTGGAATGCGCTCGTTTGGGCGCTCGCGATGGCTCGTGATCATGGAGTGATTGAATCTAGCAGTGCCATCGCCATTGCCCACGTGCCCCCGGGCGATCTGGATGCCGCTGCGGCGATCTTCCTTGGCGAGATACGTGGTCTCGTGGACGGTGGAAGCGTACGCCCAGAATGGCCACCTCGCCCGGGATCACTTCCACGCCCGGAATGCCGTGAGACATGGACCGCTATGATCGCCGCATACGTCCAGTATGGACATCTCCGGAATGCCGTCGTGCTGTTCTCGTGGAACGAAATGCCATGACCTCTGGATGCTAATCGACGCTTTGTCCCGGACGTGGGGATGATCATTGTGATCACTACAACCGTGGAGCGATGATCCAGAGATGGTTTGGATCGATTTCGGTGGACCACCGTCACTGCAGCACTACTGCTGCTTGGTGGACGCGCTGGGGCGGCCGGGACTCGTAAATTCCGCGCAGGAGCTCGTACACACAGTAGTACGACACTGGCCCAAGCGGCTGCTAGGAACCTTGTCCGCCGTGATGGTGATGGTTCTTGTCCAACTCGTTCGCAGAGAAGAAAAATGAATTGCCTTTGGAGAGAAAATGTACATCGATGTTTACATGGAAAAAAAAGCAAATCAATCATTGAAAAACTACGATTCCTCACTGCCAATAGCTTCCTAGGAGAGAGCCTGTTGTTTCCTTGGCCTTGTCCTCGCAATCTTGCACGGGTGTGTGAGCAAAGCAAATAAGCTGAAACACTGAAAGAATAGATGATCGGCACCTTGGAAGAGGTCGCTGTTTGTTTTCATGCCTCTCAATGCTTCTTCCGAGGCCAAGCACAACACCATACGTCAATTCTTACACCGGGAGGTTCAAAGACGTACAGCTCTCATCCCAAGGCCTCTTCCCAAAACTTGTCACTTAGGTAAACAGGAGCCGTTGTGCCTGGGATCAAGATCAAAGGGCCAAATCAAAGAAGGGAGTCGATGTGATGCGATGCGGCCAAATGCGCTATGCTTGCTGTTGTTTCATGGCAGAATACAAACCGTAATTATTTATTTATAAAGTTGACTATGCTGTTGGCGACCCGGGGATCGGCGTTGTTGAATGGGTCTGTGATCTCAACCGCCTGCTCCGCTAGAGGTTTCAGCCACCTCTCCTTAATCTCCTGGGAGCCCTTGATTAGCCCACAGTGGTCGCTTCCACCCCTGACTTCCATCCTCACGACCCAGAGATAGAGGTGGACGACAAGCTCCACCTATAAAGGCAAGAGTAAAGCATGACTCTAGAAAACAAAATGGTGGCCTACCGCGTGGAGTTGCCCCAGGAAATCTCTTCTGCTAACATCTCCACCCTCCTTGTCACTGGGATTGAAGCGGAGCCCGCAGAAGAGACAGCCCAGAAGATCCCGCAGCTGCTTGAAAGCTGTAGCATCTCCAGCAGGCCATTTCTCGCTCACAAGCAACTGGAGGATCGATAACAGGAAAGGGAGCTGTGCAAGGCAACAGATGAGCATAAGCACAAGAGTTTTAACCATTACACCTGTTTCGATGCGATGTTCAGTGCGCAAATACATCAACCATTCCCTTAAAGGAGGCATGCATTGGCATCCAATGCCAAAATCCATAAGAGTTACAGATGATTACAAACCGCAGCTAGCAGTATGTCCGCCAGGTCAGACAGCTCGTTGTCTAGATGGCAAATCTGGACAAGGCTCTGGAAGGAAGAGCACAACGGTAATGAGTTTAATTTCTTGAAAATAAACTAATTTGAAAGCGGCACCGCACGAAAGGATAATCCAAGAAGCCCATGACCTCCCGCATGTTTTGAAGGTATTTTCATGTTTGCTTCGTTTTGTTTTGACTCTTTATTGCTTTATTAAATATATTGAAACCCACTACAGTAATATATAACTTTAAGCCATAGAGAGATGAATCTAGGGGAATGTACATGTCCTTTTCCTGATGTACTTTTATAGCTCTAATGTGTGCTAGAATCCTCCTCTCTGCCGTGGAATGCTAGAATGCATTCCATGGCATCTTAGATTCTCCCAATTCAGATCACTTGACGCTGTTGCCCTCCTTTTGATCGTAAAGCTCCAAATTTCTAATCTTCTCTGTTGGAATGTTGGTGATCGAGAAGTCCTCCTTAGTCCTAGAAGCAGGCATATTTTTTAAGATTCAACGGAAGTTCAAGCTTCTACGGTGAAGTAGACAGGAATCAAGATTGGGTGTTTGTACTATTTACAACCAGGTGAATGGTTCGACAACTTATACCACTATTCTATAGGCAGAGTTAGCCATGACAACAGAGTATTAGAGTGCTAAGAAAGATGAAGTTTTAGATTATCCAGGAGGTCTTGAATGATTTGAGCACAAGTTTGATTAGTCACTTATTCTTGAGATTTGCATAGGAAGCAGAAGGAATTTGAATCTGTCCAAGCATATACTAATGCCTTCAGTCAAATAATAGTTTGGATTGCAAGTGCTGCTGATAAGTTCTACAGGCTCGAGGATTTTGTGGGAGTGATTTGTGGCTGTGCATTTGATCGAGATCTCTCGTCCAGGCAAATTACGATTACGTCTTACAGAGTCAAGTCAGCTGAGATCCGACAGGTTCAAGTGTGGCTGTGTGGAATCCGTGTGCTCAATCTTTGACAAGATGGAGGCGCCCAACACATTCTCCTGGGGCACCATGATCTCGGCCTATGGCCAGAACAGTCATTTCAACACAGCGAAGAGCCTCTTTGACATGGCTCCAGAGAAACCTTATGATCAGCTTGTTCATCCAGAGTGGGGATCTCGACGCCGCAAATCCCATACATGTCGATGAGGAGGGTGCAATGCTTTGATACAAGCGTTCTCCCTACCTAAAAGGATGGAAAATTGGCTGCCAAGTAAATTTTGGGATGTAATGAGAGATGCTTGAGAAATAGAGGTACAGGAATGCTTCAAAGAAGTGAGAGTCATTGGAGTAAAACATAGAAAAAAAGATGGAAGAATCTTGTGATCAACTAAAACACAGTGTCTCTTGGTAGTGGGAATGAAAAGGAGTGAATTAAAATTCAATCCAAGTTAGGGGCAATTATTTCAAATTAACATCCACTACTATTGGTTGTTTCATTCATTGTGACCTTCAAGAACTTCTTGTTGCATGCCAAAACCTCCTTTTCCTTCTTTGTCCAGAAAGTTGTTCTTTAACAAATGACAGCTAGAATTCAATGCTGATGCTTCTGGTATTAATCTAGCAAAAACCTCTTTGGTAGTTGAACAATCCCTTGCTTACTTGCTGCTACCACTAAAATTCCTTTTTTTGTAAAATCCAAATTAGCTTTTATGAAATTAATAAATAATTCCAAAGAATATTCAATAGAACTTTCTATATTTAGATTGCCGACTTCGAAAGGTGGCGATGTATCTTATGGCAGCTGGCTGTTGCTTCTTTGGTATGTTTGGCATTGCACTTCCGGTTGCTCAAGCAGCACCAACACTCTCCTCTTACACAACAACTCCACTAACTTCCTTCTTTCTCCCCCTAGGGGATATACCTATCACCATGTTTCCACAGCTCACTACAAATCCCTTTCAGATTCTTATAGACACAACTAAAAGTTGCTAGGCAGGCCTTCACTTTCTTGGATTAGTGGGACAACTCCAGAACACTTTACCTGTATCTAGACAAGCTTGGAACACTGTGTTTCCACAACTAAAAGCAAACTATGCTAAAATTCCTCTCCAACTTGACTAAGGAATGTTAAATTCCTTGCTCACTCTAGATGTGGAAGAACTTTAAAACACACTTCTATAAACTCAAACAAATTTGAGAACACTATATTGCCACAGCTAATCATGAGCCACATAAAGATTTCTTACTTCTCTCTAGAATGAATTTCTCTAATGCTCATAAATGTCCAAGGGGTTTACTTTTACACTTCAAACTCCAACCTTTTGTACTCTCAAGCCCAAGATTCATGTCCCACTACTTGAGATTGTCATGTCTGGATTTTTCATGTTCTGCCACTCTTTACTCATGTCCTATGGATCAATATTGCAATTGAGGATCCAGCTATAGTTCTTCTAAAAGGCTGGTGCCTTAATTCTCCCTATTCCCAGTTTGTGGAACAATAATTTCCACTTTGCCATGTGAAACAAACAATAAAATTTAATTACAGGTTAAAGATAATCTATATAATTAATATCTAACACTGACATCCACAAAATGCAAATGAATATCTATCATTAAAGCTATATTTTCAGATATCCAATTACATTAACACTTTTTTTCAATCATCTTCAAAATCTAATGTGAAGCCAAAACATAAATTAAAAAAATGATATGAAAAATAAAAAAAGGATAATGATAAAATTTTAATAAAACATATAAATTACTTAACACTATTGTAATGATTCTGTGCATAGAGCTTTCTTCTCATTGTTTCCTTCTTGCGTGGAATGCAGAGGGTTGGCATTGCCGTTGAATGCCATATTGAAAGGACAAACCTCACTGAAAAACACTAAAGTTACTACTTAAAAGCAAGTGGTGGCTTCCTTGTTCCTAGTTCCATCAGGGTACACCTACAAGAAAAACCAAGGCGTTTGTGAGTTGGAGACTTGAGCAACCAGCAGACTACAGCTTGCGTCAGCAGTGCTTGAGTTGGCTGAATAACCGGAATTCAACTTGAGACAACCAGTTTGAAACAAGTTGAAGGCAAAGCACACTTGCTTAAAGTTACCTGAGATCTGAAAGATCCAATGCTCTGACGGTAACTCCAAATCAGGCTTTGCTTGATGGTGAGTCTGGCTGCTCTTCTAGCGCTGCTGGAGCCCGCTGGAGCTAACTTGGGGGAAGTAAACATCCTTTACAAGAGGAAGGAGGGCGGCTATGGAATCATCATCTCCGGGTAAGACGAGGTGGAGGAGGAGGATGCGCAGCCGAGGTAGAGGAGGAGCTCCTTGGGATGCGCCACGGCAATCTCTCTCACGACCAAGTTGTGGCACTGGCGTGCCGGATCAAGGCCTCGACGCGGCTTTCCAGCCTCCAGGAGCTCCATCCTCGAGTGGTGGGCAGCGGCAGCACGTACCTTGCAAATCTCCTCATGGTCATGTACAGCAAATGCGGGAGCCTTGCCAAGGCACAATCGGTGTTCTGCAGCATTGTCAATCCAAACGTCTTCTCCTGGACAATCCTGCTGGTTGCGTATACTAGCCACGGCGATCTTGAGCGAGCGGAGGAGCTGTGGAGCCGCATGCCCGTGGCAAATACCGTAGCCTGGAATGCATTGATTACTGCATATGCCGAAAGTGGGCACTTTTCCAAAGCAAAAGCATTGTTTGATGGTCTTCTTGCTCCCGACATTGTGTCCTGGAATTCGATGCTTGCCTGTTACAACAAGAACAATGACGTTGGACAAGCCATAAATATGTTTAATCTGGTGCCTTGCAGAGATCTAGTAACCTGGAACTCTGTTCTTGCGGCTTATGGCGAAAGTGGTGATCTAGAAAGTACCAAGCTTGCTTTTGACTCTTTGCCGGAGTGGGATATGGTCTCCTGGAACACTCTTCTAGCGGCACACGCAATCGTTGGTTTTAGCGATGGAACTTCTCGTGTGCTGGAAGAGATGCCCATGAGAGACGTTTTCTCTACGACTTTGATCATCGCGGCAAATGCCAAACGAGGGGATCTTGATAGCGCGAAAGAAGCATTTGAATCGGCGCCTGTCCGAAATGCCCTGACGTGCTCCGCGATGCTCGTCGCCTACCTGCAACTGGGCCGCCACGATGGCGCCCGCTGGTTGCTAGGATCGATGCCAGAGCTCACGCTCTCCACTTGGAACGCGCTCGTCTGGGCGCTCGCGATGGCGGGGCGAATGGAAGAGGCCATTGCGATCCGGGAGCAAATGCCGGACAAGACGATCGAATCCAGCAGCGCCATCGCCATCGCCCACGCGCGCGCGGGCGATCTGGACGCCGCTGCGGCGATCTTCCTCTACGAGATGCCACACCACAACGTGGTCTCGTGGACGGCGGCCGTGGAAGCCTACGCCCAGAATGGCCACCTCGCCATCGCCCGGAATCTCTTTCACGCCATTCCGGAGCGGAATGCCGTGACGTGGACGGCCATGATCGCGGCCTACGTCCAGCACGCACAGCTCCGGAATGCGGTCGCGCTCTTCCGCGCCGTACCGTTCGGCCACTCCAGCACGGTCTTGTGCAATGCCTTGATCATGGGCCAGGCACTGTACGGAAGCCTGGCCGAATGCCTGGAGCTCTTCCACGCGATGCTAATTGACGCCTTTGTCCCGGACGAGAGCACGATGGTGGGGATGATCATAGCTATCTCGCGTTGCCACTGTGATTACTACAACCGTGGAGCGATGATCCAGAGATGGTTTGGATCGATTTCTGTGGATCACGGCATGGAACCGTCAATGCAACACTACTGCTGCGTGGTGGATGCGCTGGGGCGAGCGGGACACGTAAATTCCGCCCAAGAGCTCGTACACACGATGCCGTACGTCCCCGATAGAGTCGCATGGAAGACAATGCTGTGTGCTTGCCGGAACCACGGTAGTACGACACTGGCCCAAGCGGCTGCTAAGAACCTTGTCCGCCGTGATGGTGACGGCGGGGGTGACGCTGACGGTGATGGTGATGGTGAGGGTGACGGTGCCCCTTACATTCTCTTGTCCAACGCATTCGCGGAGAAGAGCACGTAACACCAAT
The DNA here is from genome assembly GCF_000143415.4 of Selaginella moellendorffii. Taxonomy (NCBI): domain Eukaryota; kingdom Viridiplantae; phylum Streptophyta; class Lycopodiopsida; order Selaginellales; family Selaginellaceae; genus Selaginella; species Selaginella moellendorffii. The sequence goes on along the minus strand of NW_003314283.1, from coordinate 1,594,921 downwards.
GAATTGCCTTTACAAGACGTGGAGAGAAAATGTACATCACCTCCACCGATTTTTACATGAAAAAGCAAGCAAATCAATCATTGAAAAACTACGATTCCCCGCTACTTGGGCTACTTCAATCTCACTGCCAATTGCTTCCGAGGAGAGAGCCTGTTGTTCCCTCGGCCTTGTCCACGGGCTGGTCCTCGCAATCTCTTATTAGCTGGCACGGGTGGAGATCTAAAACAAGAACAAGTGCGAGCAAAGCAAATGAGAAGCCGAAACATACAAAGAATAGATGATCGTCACCTTGGACGAGGTCGCTTCCCGGTATTGTTTGTTTTCATGCCTCTCAATGCTTCTTCCGAGGCCTGTTTGATCAAGCACAACACCACACGTCAAAAATCTTACACGGGAGGTTCAAGGTAGTATACCTCTTGTCTTGCTGCATCCCAGGAGAGACCTCGGCCTCTTCCCAGAACTTGTCCCGCGACTTCCACCTAGACAAAGAAGTTTGCTACCCTGCCGACCAGAAAACTTGAGCGCGTACCTCGCAGTTGTAGATCATTGGACTGGATTCTAGTTGCAGGTCTCGAAAGCTTACGCTGAGGTTCTCAACAGTGCACTGCGTAGCGGTAAAAAAGCTCGTCAGTTTCCATCGAAGCGAACTTTCGCCGTGTTACCAGGTCTTTGAGAGCAGCGACGGCATTGAAGGTAGGTAATTTCGGAGGCTCCACAATTCTGACATGCGGTGCGTTCCATTGCTGTGCTGGAGCAGCATTGAAGTTTTGCTTCTCTGGTAGAAACGCCACAAACGTGGTGTCGCGAAGCTCGTCTGGAAAGTTTGGGTGAATATAAATAAAAGCTAGACTTTTGTCTTACTTGACAACAAACGAAGAGCATCCTCCGAGGCACGAGAGCGAGCATCTCTGCTGGTTCTGCCAACACCCCTCGCAATTTTTTCTCCATTGAAGGTGACCTGTAACTCGTAAAAATCAGCTGTCAAGAACATACTTTCATTTGCTACGCTCGCTTACCTCCACACAAAACTGAAGCTCGATAGTGGGACTTACGGAAGACCTGAACTCCAGCTGTTCATGGCAGAAGGAGAAGAACGTGTAAGTAAGGAAGTTAAAAAAAGACTCAATGCGCACCTGAGCATTGTACTTTCGAGCCATAGCTTGTAATAAAATAATAGAATTAGACGGTTCAGGAACAGTACTGCCGTTTATTCTATAGTCTGTATCTAAAATCAAGGCGGGTGTGAGTGGCCAAGAAATACTAGACGCGAACGTACCTGAATAGTCTAAAAGCTTCCTATCTTGATTTTGTGGCCGCAAGAGACCGCCCTGAATAACAACAGAAAACTATGAGAGATCAAACAGAGTTGGTCAAGCACTTACAATCTGTCCGGCTTCTAGCGGGGCGTCTGGCGAACCACCTGGTCGCCCAGGACTCACTTGTTCTTCGTCCCATTCTGTTGATGGTCCTGCAGCATTGTCCTGACCATGCTGCAAAATTAACAGCCTCCTACGCGTGTCAGGATCTAACTCAGATTCTGGAACCTCTCCTTCCTCCCAGTTTTCACCAGACGGTTCGGGCGCAGAGTTCTTGTTTTCTAGCTGAGGATTCCAGATGGTTTCGGTTTCACCGTCGGCTAAGCCATCCGGTAGATCTTTGCTGCCGCCGCCGGCGTCCACTGCCACCGCCGTATCTTGTGCTCTCTGAGCGCGTAAAGAACCGTATCAAGCAATGAAACCAGACAGAAAGGAAAAACAAGGAGCTTACCAAATAACTACTAACATCCAGTGGTTTAGGAAGTGTGGAAGTATCCGTATCGAATACAACCGAACCCAATTGCTGCGATAAAACCTCATCGAACTCCCTGCATATTTCACAGAAGAATTAACAGAGCAGTCGTACGCATTGTAAGCTCCAACTACTCACTTGAAGAAGTTGCCCCGAACGGTGCTTGAGATGTTTTTGGCAATGCAAAGAACCGGTAAACTACCCGTTGTCTGTTGGAATCAGCAAAAGATTTTGTCAAAGCAGAGACTCGACACACAGACTGCCTACCTCTGCCTGAGGAGCATAATACGGTACGAAAGGAGGCACAACATGAACCCGTGGTTGATCTACCTCCGTCCACACATTAGAGCGGTCATCAATGACCATTGACAACCGCGGATGGCACTGCCCTTTCCGGAAGACGTTAGCAAGCGATTTTAAGCCTGAAAGTTTCGAGCACAGTATGAATAAATGCGAATCCGAATAAAAAAGATAAGAGAAAGAGAAGAGATCTACCTCCTGCCTTCACGCACACAACTCGTTCCTCGACCTCAATGGACGGGATCAAGCGTGCGTCTGGATCAAGAAGCCTCCACATTTCCAGCGCGTAGTCCTTCTCCGCCAGCGTACATATAAACACTTCGAAACGTTTCCTTCCTTTAGCGGTGAGGTAGCTCCTCAGCTCCTCCCAGGCTGGTCGGATCCTCACCAGAACACTCGTGAAACGGACCTACACAAACCAGAAAACATGACGTCAGTCACCTCAACCCAGCGAAAAAGAGAAAGAAAAACCAAATCTTACAAGAGGATTGATGCGTGTCAGGATGATATTGCGACTGTCAAGCCGGATAATAGGACGTTCCAGAGCCGGGGTGGCGTCAGAGGACGAAGGAACCATCTCGGTCTGGGCTTTGATGATCTTGCCATTGTCTAGCACACAGTCATTCTCCATGTACTGTTTGAGAATGGAGTGATCCTCTTGGTATCTCTTCAGTTCACCAGCGAGAGCAGCAGTACGCTCGGGATCAGTCTCCAAGCGCATCTTCCGCGTGAGAGCGTCCATGCGGTCTTCGAAGGATCGCATGGTGTTGGCAACGATGAGCGTCTCGTCCAGGTCGAAAACCAAGCCCAGGCATCTCAGGTTGAGCATCGTGAGGCACGAGGCGTAGGATCCCTGCCCCGTGAGAAATCCCCAGAAGCACGGCTGCTGCGTGTGCTGGAGCTGCGAGAACTCCTCGTCGCCATCGCTCCCCTTGGTCATGGCCACCAGGTGGAGCTCCATTCCAGCTTCCATTTGCACCATTGCGGTCTGCAAGAACAGCAGCAGGCCGGCCGATAAGAAGATCATAAGCTGTGAGAAGAAATCTCGCGCGTACCTTGGCTTCGTGGAGGCAGGAGGAGTGGAGGAATGTGAGGCCGTCGGGCTGCTGCTGCTGCTGGGGGAGATCCATGGTGAACAAGACGCCGCCGCTGGAGATGGAATGCATGATGAGCAGCGGCGTGCATCGATCGCTGGGCGGCGAGAAATCCGAGACGCGCATCGCCTTGCCGGAGAACATATGGGAGACATGATCCTCGGCGCCCGGACGAACCCTAACTTCTCCAATGTAGTCGTCCTTGTTAAACAAGAAGGTAGTGAATTCCCTGGGAGGAAGTGGTGGAGGAGCTACTGCTAGTGCCATCAAAGGAAAGATCTCTCTCCTTGCGCGACTGCCCGGGCCCTAATTCGTCACCATGCACCACCGCAGAGCAAGATCGAGGCCTACCGATGGGCAGAGCTGCGAATTCGCGAATCGATGACGATGGCGGTGGCGAGTCGATGCTACATTTCCAGATTTCAATGTCCGGGCGTGAGGAATCGGGAGCTTGGGTTGTCTTGTTTGGCAAAATATTTTCTTCTTCTTCTTCTTCGTTCTTCTCCTCTTCCTTCTTGTTTGCTTTTGATTTGATCGATCCTGGATTCTTGCTGCGGCTGGCCTGCTCTTGAGAGATGAGATTGAATGGCTGCTCCAATTTTCCCCTGGTGGTACGAATGGATCGACGCTGATATACGTAAAATCTCCTTGACTTAAGCTTAACACACCCCCGCAGTTTAAGCACAAGAGGAGTGTGTCGTTTCTTTCGAGCACGAACAAAGGGAGAAAAAAAGATCAAAACATTCGTTTGGAGAGAAATCGAGGCGGCGCTCTGTCTGTGTGCTTGCGATTGCGAGTGCTATTGCGATGCGGGGACTACGCGGTGGAATCCACAAACCCTAAAAGCGGCAGAGGCGCAACAAGAGAGACAAAGAGAGCAGCGAGACGAAGTTGCAGTGTCTTTCGGTAATGGATTGGCGAGGGATTGAGACGAGACGAATAGAGAAACCCAGCTAGGGTTTTTTCTTCCTGCGCGACTAGGGTTTGCGAGAGCTCGGCTATGGCGGACAAAAAACCCTAGAACCGTGCAAAGGCGCCCAAGCAAATATATAATCCAATCGCGCGGTGCCACGTCGCAATCGCTTAAGCCACGTCATTGGCGGCATATTCGCTCGGCGCTACCCTAGGGTTTACTCTGTGATGGCACAGGGCGATGGCGCGGCGCTCGGCGGCTTCGACTACAGCAACTGCCGGAGGAATCAGATGCTGGAGAAGGCCGGCATCAAGCTCGATCGATACTTGAAGACCGGCACCACGATCGTCGGCCTCGTCTATCAGGTATTGCATTGCATTCGTCGAAGAACCATCTCCAATCGGTCTCTCCAGGATGGCGTGATCTTGGGAGCCGATACCCGAGCTACAGAGGGCGACATTGTAGCTGACAAGAACTGCGAGAAGATTCACTACTTGGCTCCGAATATTTACTGCTGCGGGGCTGGGACTGCTGCCGACACCGAGGCTGTGACTGGTAAGCTAGTAGATCCATCGCATTTTTTCCAGAATTTGCTCCTTGGATCTAAAATTTCTTTGCGCAGACATGGTACGCACACAGTTGGAGCTTCACAGGTATGCCACCGGCCGTGGATCACGCGTTATCACAGCACTGACGATGCTAAAGTCTCATCTCTTCAAGTAACTTGCTTTCGATTTTCCAAAGGGTGGTTTTTTACTAGTTGCTTTTCCTTGAAGCTACCAAGGTCACGTAAGCGCTGCTCTAGTGCTCGGTGGATTTGATGTATCCGGTCCTCACCTACACACTGTGAGTTGCTAGCTTGCCTGCGATGTGGTTTGATTTTCGAGAGGCTCAGGTTTATCCCCATGGATCGACGGATACACTGCCATTTGCGACGATGGGATCCGGCTCTCTTGCTGCCATGTCGGTTTTCGAAGCTGGCTTCAGAGAAAAGATGACGGTGAGCTCAGCTGAATAGACTTGATTGGTGATTGCTTACTTGCTTGTTTCGTCTCATCAGAAGGAAGAAGGGATGAGCCTCGTCAGTGACGCAATCTGTGCTGGGATTTTCAATGACTTGGGCAGTGGAAGCAACGTCGATTTATGTGTGATCACAAAGGTATCCAAATGCGTTCTTCTTTTCTCTCGAAAGCTCGCTTTTCTGGTTTAGGCTGGGAAAGAATACTTGAGGAACCACATGACGCCGAATCAAAGGGTCATTACCAAAGGCTATACTTTCAAGAGGGGCCACACCCGTGAGTATTTCTTCTTTTTCTATCTTCGCCACCGACCTTTGGCTTGTCACCGTCTTCTTTGCAGCGATTCTCTCGACGAAGATCGTCCCCCTCCGCGACAGAGTGGACGTCAGTGAGGGAGAAGCTATGGAAGAGTAATCGCCCAGTTAAGTTTCCAATGGATTCTTCTTTTGATAAGCCTTGAAGTCCATTTCCATTGTTTCTTGGAGGATCGATGTAGTTTTCCACATCTTCTAGTCTATAAATATGGGCTTGCATGGTCTCGCTTTGACAGTTTGGTGCAAAGAAGCGCGAGGTTTAGGGCGTGGAGGTAAAAGAGGAGAAAGAAAGAGGGGAGAATGATGAACATTGCGAGCGATTTGCTGGATGCCATCCCGGCCTACACTGGCCTCTCGCCCACCGCATTCTTCACAGTGCTGGCGCTGGGCGTGGCGCTATGGCTTGTCGTCAGCTCCTGGTTTGCTCCTCCTCCCCCGCCCGCCTTTGCCCCGCGCGAGCCCCCGCCCCCGCCCAAGCAGCTGGGCGAGGTCACGGAAGAGGAGCTCAGCGCCTACGATGGCAAGGATGACTCCAAGCCGCTGCTCATGGCCATCAAGGGCCAAATCTATGACGTCTCCATGTCCAGGTAGAAGAGATTCTTCCCCATTTCGTTTGTGCCACTGGTGTGATCTTTGGGAGATTTCAGGGTTTTCTATGGGCCGGGCGGGCCTTACGAGCTCTTCGCCGGGAAGGATGCGAGCCGGGCGCTGGCCAAGATGTCGTTCGAGCCCGAGGACTTGAACGGGAATCTCGAAGGCCTCAGCCCCTATGAGCTGGAAGCGCTGTCGGATTGGGAGTACAAATTCTCCTCCAAGTACATCAAGGTGGGGGAGATCAAGAAAGCGATTGGCGATGGCGATGGCGATGGCGATGGCGTCTCAGCTCCCGTGGAAGACGAGAAGCCAGAGAAGATCGCCGATTAGGGTTCTTCGCGCAAGATAGTCTATTACTTTATGCCACGTTGGCAGTGACGTGGACAATGAAACGTTGGGATGTGAAATATTTCCAGTTTTTTTTTGTCTAGGGCTCCCGGCAGTTGGTAGGGGAAGGAACAAGGGGACGGATGATCCACGCGAGCGCGCACACTGCGAGAGGATCGATTCTATGGGTGCTGGACAGAGAGGTAAGCGCCGATCGATTGCGCATCGAATAGCAGCAGCATTGTGAAATCTCGCGCGCAGGTCTTGCCGAGATTCTCCCTTGCGACAGCGAGGCCAAGGAATCGAGTGAATCGGGAGCTGTGAGCCGGTTCTTGTGCGCGGCGGCTGCGACCAGCGCGATCCCATCGCCGGAGGAAGATCAAGGGAAGCAAGGAGATTTAGACGAAGCGGGGGTTCTTCGCGAGCAGTTTGAGTCCCAAGCCCGGCAGCTGATCGCGCGAATCAACTGGCTGCAAGAGAATTTGCAGCTGGAAGAGGAGAGCCGACTAGTGGCGGAGAACCAGGCGCTATCGCTACGCTTGGCGTGTGCGCAGCAAGCGGGCAAAGTCGAGGAGCTCGCTGAGCAAATCAGTATGCTCTTCCAGGATTTGGATGAGCAGCACAAGCACTGGACGAGCTTGGAAGCCAAGCTGGAGTTTGAGCAGCAGGAAAGGCTTCATATCGAGGCCACACTCAAGGCTCTAGCTGCGGGAGCTGCGCAGGGATTTTGTTCCTCACCCCCTCCACAGAGCTGTGCGTCGGATGGATGGAGCTCCGCTCAAGCGAGTCCCACTCCCACGGCAGCGGTGGAAGGATTCAGAGTCTCCTGGGATAATGTAGAGTTTGAAGGAGACGCAAAGAAGAGTTCCTGCAAGGCTGCCAACATGTTTAAGGAGCTCAACTCGGAGTGGTCCAACTACAAGTCGGAAGGGAAGCTCGGAAGCTGGAGCTTGGCGAAAGTGTTGCGGAGGCTCAGCTTTTCCGACGTGAAGAAGAAGAGGGGAAGAGCAAACAAGAGCAGCAGCAGTGCTGCCTTTGAAAGCGCTCCTGAAGCACACTCGGGAGAGTCTAGGCGAGTTTACGACACTGCGAAGCTCACAGAAGAGATTTTCAGCCTGAACTCCGAGGCTTCCGACGTCAGGGAACGGCATTTGGCTGACTTGAGGAACAAGTTGGAGCTGCAACACCAGGGTGGTAGGGTGCCACAAGTAGAGGACAGGGACGTTTCTTGTGAAACGTGGAGTGACTATCCAAAGCCCCGTTTCAAGTCGGCCAAAGTCTCGAGGAGTGTTTCAAGATCGACCACCAAAAGGCACGGTTCTCAGAAGAGCTTTGAACTAGACAACAAAGCTCACTTCAAGATTGAGAACCTGGGAAGGCAGGTGTTTCACCTGAAGAAGCTGTGCACAGAGAAGACGCAGCTTGTAAAGCTAGAGAAGAGGCGGCGGAACGAGGTTGAGAATCGGTATTACGTGCTCGTGAAAAATCTGGAGAAGCAGGTTTTGCAGCTGCGGAAAATAAACCTCCGGAAGGCCGATGAAATCAAGCAAGAGCGGTGTCGGCGGCAGGAGGCCGAGAAGAGAAGTGTGGTCGAAGTGGAGAGTCTGGAGAGGCAAGTGGTGAGGCTCAGCAAGCTTGCTGATGCAAGAGCACATGACGTCAAGCACGAACAGAAGCAGAGACTAGAGGCGCAGAAGAGGCTCAAGGACCTGGTCAGCCAGCTGAAATCATCCAAAGTTTCTGCTCAAGGCGTGCAGTTGAGCAAGCCCCAGCGGAGCCCGAAAGCTAAGCAGGCTGCGTCAAAGACGAGCCTGGCATTGTCCCCGGCGGGAGCTGGTTTTGCGCAAGCAGAAGACCAACCAGCCGACGATGAAGTGGGAGGACGGGAAGACGAAGGGGAATTCGTTGAGTTGGAAGCTTTGCAGTTTAGAACGCTGGGAACAAGTGATTTCCAAGGGAGTTCTTCCGAGCGGCACGTATGGAAACTTCAAACCAAGCAGAAAGGACGCATCGTCCTGACGCCACTCCAGAGTGTGGTCCCTGAGCACAAATGTAAGTCGGAGCAGCAGCAGCAGGGCCTGGAGCTGTCATCAACAGCGGATCGTGAGCGGGACGAGCTGCAAGTTGAAGAAGCTGGTCCGAACTCCAATTGCAATGCTGACTCGGGAGGAACCAACCAGATCCTCAGTGACAACGAGAGCAGCGATTTATTAAGCGTTGCCACGCCGCAGCAAGGGAGGGAGGACAAGAGGCTGGAAACCAGCGTCACCGCATCACCTCGGCCGAGCAGTCTAACCGGGAAGATTTCTCAGCTGAAAGAGACGACAACCAGATTACTCAAAGATTTGGAAGGAACTCAGCTGTTGCTGAACACTCCTGCTACTACTGCTGGTACTGCTGGTACCCCTGTCGCTATTGCTACTATCGAAAGTCAAGGTGATGGTGGTGGTGATGGCGACGGTGGTGGCGATGGTGGTGGTGCTTGTGACGGTGGTGACTCTATAAGAGCGGACGTAGAACAAGGTAAATACCTCTGGGCTCCAGGTCCAGGTCCAGGTTTCGGTTTGCAGGAGTCTCTCTACTACGATGACGATTTTCGGCTAAAACACCATCTGTTGGAATTGAGACGTGGTTTCAGAGCCAGGACAGGATTGGTAGGAGGAATTGAAGACTTCGCCCCGGCACGAAGTGACGATCACGCAAGAAAGAAGAAGCATTCCTACAACAAGACAAGAGTCGTCAGCAAAGGCTGGATGAAGACAAAGGTGGAGCTGATGCTGAGGCTGGTTTTCGACAGGCAAGAGCAAGAAGAGGAGGAAGAAGATGATGATGACGAAGGAAACGATTACAGAGTTTTGGCTGGAAGTCGTGCCGGCGATGGTGGTGGCGACGACTTTGCGCGGTCCCATTTGCTGGGACAACAACGCTGCGAAGAAGATGAAGCCGCGTTCTTTTGACAAAGGCGAGCGAGCTGCGTTGACGATCTTCGAGCAACCGCGAGAGCGATCTCCACGAATTTGGCTTGTTCTTGAGGAATGAAACCAAGAGCAAAACAGGGACATCGTCCTGGGATCATGGATTCATTGATAGCTCGCCAGGGATCTCACCTAAAAATAAAGAGGCATTTGCTACTTTGCTACTTTGCATTGAATGACCACTGAGCTGTCTGTGACCGTGAGTCAATTCCCGTCCGACGTGGCGTGCTGGCGTGGCAGGGACTATATACCAGCTACCTAGGATAGAGAGAGAGAGGAGGGAGAAGAGTAAGCGTGACGGGGAGCGCCAAGGCTAGGGCTTTTAGATCGCGCTGAGCTGCGCCGCGCTGCGATGGAGGAGGTGCTCGATTGCTACATCGTCAAGGTCGAGGAGGCCAAGCGCGATGGATCGGCGTCCATGGGGCCTGTGTACCGGAGCGTCTACGCCAAGGACGGGCTCGTCGAAGCTCCCGAGGGCGCCAGGACGTGCTGGGAGCTCTTCAGGTATGATATTACGGCGGCATTTCGATCGATTCTCACGCTCTCGCGGTTCTTGGTCCAGCAACACGGTCAAGACCTCGCCCAACGCTAGAATGCTCGGCCATCGCCCGATTGTCGCCGGGAAGGTCTGTGTCTACAGTGCCATTCGCTCCGTTAAGAAAGCCTCTTTCTAAATTGTTCTTTCTAGGTAGGGAAGTACGTGTGGCAAACGTATCAGGAAGTTTACAATCAGGTTCTCTACATTGGATCTGCAATGCGGACTCTGGGCGTCGGGCCGGTACGAGAGTGATCGATCTCACGCGTTTCTTCTATTCTCGACGCTTAACTTAAATTTGGTGTTCCAGAAAGGTCGCTGTGGTATCTATGGAATAAACTGTCCTGCATGGATGATCACACTCCAGGTATGCTCCAAGTATGGTCTTATGGATCCGGGATTCATTTATTTTCTTTCCTCTTCTTTGCAGGCATGTAATGGCCACAGTATCTATGCTGTTCCTCTATATGACACTCTCGGTACGTATGAGCTAGGGCTTGGTTCTTGATTTTTCGGTTCCGCGAAGCCTTTCGCTTTGAATTATAACTCGGCCGTCTTTCAGGAGATGATGCTGTGGAGTTCATTGTTGGACACGCTGAAGTTAGCATCGTGTTTGCACACGCTGATAAAATACCAGCTGTAAGTCACACACGGTGTCTTCAAGTTGAAGAATTCTCTTAACCGCATTTGTTTGTGAATATGGCAGGTTCTGCGCGCTTTACCGAAGTGCTCGAAGTATGTCAAGAGTGAGTATTTTAATTGGCAGCATCTATTGTCTTATCGCCTTAGATTTTTTCGGCAGCTCTTGTCAGCTTTGGCGTGATGGCTGATAGCGATAAAGAACAAGTCAAGAGTGCTGGGGCAGCGGCGTATTCTTGGGATGAGTTTTTGAATTTGGTGAGAATTTACGTTTGAAGTGTCGTTTCATTGACTAACAGCGTAAACGCAGGGAAAAACGAACCCCGTGAACTTCGAGCCTCCAAAACCGGAAGATATATGCACCATCATGTACACAAGCGGCACGACCGGAGAACCCAAGGGCGTTTTGCTATCGAACGAAAGTATTGTGACAGCGATAGCAGGCATCGATTACTACCTCAAAGTGAAAAACGAGAAGGTATATGTGGAAGTTTTACGTAAAGGTTTTTGTTTCCTTCTACAGCAATTGTCTCCTTGTGTAGGTTGATGCGTCAGATGTGTATTTGTCTTATCTTCCCCTTGCCCACATTTTTGATCGCGCTGTTGAGGAATTCTTTATCTACAATGGTGCTGCAATTGGATTTTTTCAGGGGGTAAGGATCCTGTGATAAAGAACTTGAGCTCAAGCATTTGTGTGACTTTCAGGATGTGAAGTACATATCAGACGACATTCAAGAGCTAAAACCCACGTTATTTGCTGGAGTTCCTCGAGTTTTTGATCGTGTTTACGCTGGTTTGTATATTGCTAGTGTTATTTACGAGAGAGTTCTTACGTTTTCTTTCTGTCAGGAGCAAAAGCAAAGCTTGCAGAAGCACCCGCATACCGACAGGCAATATTTGACTTTGCTTATAGGCGGTGAGTAGTTACCTTTCCTAGTTTCTGGAAGATTGAGAATGCATACAGGAAGCTGGGATATATGAAAATGGGATTCAAACAAGAAAAGGCATCTCCAATGGCAGATGTTCTTGTTTTCAGCAAGGTACTTTACTGTTGCACTTTGTTGTTCTTTGTTAATCACGCCATCTGTGGCAGGTGAAACAAAGGCTGGGAGGTCGTGCTCGACTATTGATTTCCGGTGCCGCACCCCTGGCAGATCATGTAGAGGAATTTCTGAGGGTGGCCTCTTGTGCTCGCATGACACAAGGCTACGGTAAGGAAAGCACCTGTGACGTGCTATCGCTAATGTGTAGCTTTCAGGGTTAACCGAGACTTGCGCGGCCAGCTTCATCTCCATTCCTGATGTCTACTCGATGCACGGAACAGTCGGCCCTCCCATTCCTGTGATTGAGGTTTGTCTGCAGTCTGTTCCAGAGATGAACTACGATGCACTTGCCGAGACGCCTAAAGGAGAGGTTTGCATCCGGGGAAAGACACTGTTCTCTGGATACTACAAACGGGAAGATCTAACTGCGGAATGCATGATTGACGGCTGGTTCCACACGGGTAGGGACTCAAAAGAAACTTGCTACGTGGTTCGTACTGAACGAGGTTTTTACAGGAGATATCGGAGAGTGGCTACCAAACGGAGCCTTGAAAATCATAGACAGGAAGAAGAACATTTTCAAACTCTCGCAAGGCGAATACGTCGCTGTAGAGAACTTGGAAAACATCTACGGCCAATGCCCGACCTTCGATTCGGTTAGTTGCCATGCGAGCATCGAGATTGCCAATATTAACTGCTGCCCTTTCGATCCAGATATGGATATATGGGAACAGCTTCGAATCTTTCTTGGTCGCCGTTGTTATCCCGAACGAGGCAGCGCTCGATGCTTGGGCCAAGGAAAACGACGTCAAGGGAGACGACCTCTACAGTTCTCCCAAGGCAAAAGCGTTCATCATGGATGAGCTAAGCCGCACTGCCAAGAACAACAAGGTAGCGTCATCTTTGCATTTTCTGAGAGTTGTTTCCCTGCGTTAATCAATCTTATCTTGTATTCTCTTTCTTGCAGTTGAAAGGGTTTGAGTTCATCAAGGCAGTTCACCTCGAGAAGCTCCCATTCGACACTGAGAGGGATTTGATCACGCCAACCTTCAAGAAGAAGCGGCCGCAGCTTCTCAACTTCTACAGGGTCAGTTTTGTTCGCTCTGCAAGATGTATGGATCGATCAAATCGTGACGAGAGATTTTTCTTGTATGACAGGAAACCATCGACGAGCTCTACAGAGGTCTCAAGAAATAGCGTGCAAATGGTTGGGCTAAAATCCAAGAAAAATATCTCAAAAAAAAAAGGGCTCCACGTTGGCGACAGTTCAGCTTGTCACGCTCAATTCTAACCGTGGGCATCCGACGTGTGGCTATTGTGTGTCCGACGTGGCAGTGGCGCCCCCAAGCTTTTCGAAATTTCAAGTCGAATATTCCACTAGGGCTCTTACATTCCATCATGGGTAGCAGCTGAGTGAGAGACGCAAGAGGAGAGGGACTAGAAAGGCGAGGAGAGGGGAAAGATCTAGCGAGGGTGTGGAGGATCGATCGGAATGGGGAGCGAGGCGGCGGCGATCGCCGTGCCGGATGGGCCGCCCACGCCCACGCCCAAGAGGGTTCCCCTGCGGGGATTAGCTCGCGTAGCATCGGTAGCGCTGGGCGTCCAGTTCGGCTGGGCTCTCCAGACATCGCTGCTGACGCCCTACGTCCAGGAGCTGGGGATTCCTCACGAGTACGCCGGCTACATCTGGCTGTGCGGCCCAATCTCGGGGATGTTCGTCCAGCCCATCGCCGGCTACTACAGCGATCGATGCCAGCTGAAATGGGGGAGGCGTCGGCCATTCATCCTCGGCGGCGCGATCTTCGTGGTGCTGGCCATCTTCGTCATTTCCTTCGCGGCCGATCTGGGTTTCTTGCTGGGCGATAACAAGCACCATCGCCCTCGCGCGATTGTGTTCTTTGTGATTGGCTTCTGGCTCCTCGATCTGGCCAACAACACGCTCCAGGGGCCGTGCCGGGCTCTCCTGGCCGATCTATCAGGTAAGAAAAAGGATGCGTAGATCCAAGGCTTTTTATACGCTCGTCCACATCCTAGAACAGAGCATAACTCTTCCACACTCGCAGGGAAGGACTACCGCAGGACGAGACGAGCGAACGCTTTCTTCTCGCTCTTTCTCTCCATCGGCAATGTGCTGGGATACGCTGCCGGTTCTTACTCCAACTGGCCAAAGGTATTCCCCTTCACGAGATCCGAGGCTTGCGACAAGTCCTGCGCGAATCTCAAGTCGGCTTTCATCATTGACGTGCTGCTCTTGGTGATCACCACAGTTCTGAGCATCACCGCAGCCGACGAGGTCCCCTGGTCGCCACTATCCTCCAATTCTCGAGCACCACTCTTGCAAGATCCGGCTCACGCTGGCTCCGTCAACGGAGAACAGGGTGAGCAGGGCGCAGAGGAGGAGGGGGAGCCTCCACTCGAGAAGAACGAGGCCTTCTTCTGGGAGCTGATTGGAACTGTCCGCCACTTGCCGAGAGAAATGTGGTGTATCCTGCTCGTCACTGCCATGACTTGGATCTCGTGGTATCCCTTCTGGCTCTTCAACACCGACTGGATGGGGAGAGAGGTCTTCAAAGGCGAGCCGAGCTCCAAGACGGCGAAGCAGTATGACAGGGGAGTCCGACTTGGATCCTTCGGCCTCATGCTCAACTCCATTGTTCTGGGCCTGGCCTCGGTGGTGATGGAACCCCTGTGCCGGAAGTTCAAAGCCAAGAACGTCTGGTCCATCGCCAACTTCATCATGGCTGCCTGCTTCTCCACCGCGGTTGCTGTCTCGATCGTCATGAAGAACGCCCCTGTTGGCCGGCCATCGCTGGGAGTCCAGATTGCTTCGCTGCTCTTCTTCACTGTGCTGGGAGCTCCTCTCGCGGTGAGTGAAGGCTCTTGCTTGTCCTTTCGGGAAGTCGCTCACCTCTTTCCTTGGCCGCCAGGTGACTTACAGCATTCCCTTTGCGCTCACGGCAGCGGTGGCCGGTTCCTCCGGTGGGGGTCAAGGTACGTGATCATCCAACTTGTCACGTCTTTGTTTGATCGAATGCATTCCTTGCGAGACGTAAATTTTCCATTCGATGCACGCAGGCTTGTACGTTGGAGTACTCAATCTAGCTATTGTGATCCCACAGGTCAGTCCGTATGCCGAAAGCAAAAGAAAATCAAACAGTGCCACAAACCTCGTGCTAATTTCTCTTGTCTGTGTGTTCTCGCAGTTCCTCACTTCGATTTTCATTGGTCCCTGGGATACGCTGTTTGGAGGTGGTGACATGCCGGCATTCACTCTGTCCGCCGTGGTAGCGCTCCTAAGTTCATTGATAGCGCCTTACATTCTTCCAAAGCCTCCGGCGGAGCTACGCAGCTCCAAGCTGAGACGTACCATCAGCGCCCCCATACCGTAAGAGAGATGGATCGATTTGGCTGTCCGTTCTCTCTTCCTTTCTTCCGCGTTCGTTCGTTGTGTCCATATACTCGTTCCTTTACGTGGATGGCCTGGCCACTGGCTTTCTTGTTCGTCGTTTATAAAGAATGAAAAAGTCGGCGGCCCGATTGATTGCCGGTCCACTTGCTCAAGTGAAACAAAAGTGCGCCAGTTCAAAGATGTATACAAGGACTCGTTGATAGGCTTGTCCAGGTCGGCGAATCGTTGAGGCACTTGTGACAAACATGCAAAGATCCATCAGCAGGAAAAGGAGCATGGAATTCACCTGTGGAGTAAAAAAAGAAAAAGAAAGGGAGGGAAGATCATCAATACAAATCGAGCAACAGTGTATGTAGAAGAAGAGAAAGGAGAACTTGCCACCTTGTGCGAGCGTGAGAGTCAAAAGAGACGATGCGACTGGGCAAGCTCTCGTTGCCAAACATGAGGGAGAGTGTCGCGAGCGGATCTTTCATGGATCCTCCTGGCCAAATCCAGGAATCTTGTGCAGCAACGAGCTAGCATGGGCATTGCGTCACGAAGGCAATGCTTTCCACGCTCTTTTCTGCCACTTCTTTGCCTAGATACTCCATCACCGCTTCTGCGCCGCACTGTTTGGAGAAAGTAAAGGATCTTATACTCTAAAAAACAAGCATTTTTAATCACCTGATGGACAAGCTAAGTGTAAAGCGCAGCTGGCACGTTGGAGACAAGCCGCCCGATGAGAACGATTCGTCCATCTTCCACAGCAAAAATCTTTGGCGATTTGCTTGGTTCCGGCCTCGCTGGAGGCAAGGCTGTATCCAGAAAAACATGAGAAGAGCCGGCCAAAGACAAACCTGGGCCATGTTTTAAACAGATTTTTCCAAGTACCTGGAGTAGACTGTTCATGAACAAAATCCACGCTACAGATCCGCAAGAAACCACTGCTTCAAAAGATTAAAAAATGTTAGCTTCAAGTCTATGAATGCCATAGCTGGAAAGTCCTGAGAGAAATAAATACCAGTGCCAAGGAAGAAGCCACCACCACCAGAAACGAAGTTAAACTGGAAAATCTCGGTGGCACAGATATCCATCTCCCATACATCTGTCCAAAAAGAAAGTCGCTGGAAGCTTAAGCCAATGTAGGTTAAACGAAGCATCACATCGTCTCTCACCTCGGATTTGGCGCATTCGCGGAGCGATAACTTCCCACGCATAGGCAGATGACAGCGCTGGTATGGCACGCGAGATCAATGCCACGCATAGAGTTACATTTCGAGACCCTAGCCAAGAATTCGCGCATTGCGAGCGCGGTTAGCATGGAGCTCGAGCGAGAAAGGAATGCCGTGCCGCTGGGCCGCTGCGATCGCTCCCACCGAGAAGCCCTTGGCTGTGGAGAGGGAGGAATCTAGGGCTCCTGGAAATGGAAATGGACCAATTGCGTTGCGGGGCGGGAATAACTTTAAAAACATAACCGATAAAACCCTCATCATCATTTCTATAGGTAGGGCTAGCCGCTATTTCGAAAGGTCGGCGATTCTAGCGGCGCGCGGCTAGGGATCGCGATTTCCAGCGGGATTCTAGTGCGGCATCGCTGGAGGTAGGACCTTTTTTCTTCGATCGGCTCGGCAGCGAAAGAAAGAGGGAGTGGCGGCGATGGAGCTCGCTTGCGAGAATGGGAGGTGTCTGGTTTGCAAGACGGAGCCGCCAGAGCAAGAAACCCTGCCTTGCGGGAGCTGCGGGTGTGTGTGGCACTTGCCATGCTTGAAGGCGCCGATGACCTTGGCGGATGTTACTCCGGGCTGGGCGTGCCCGGATTGCTCGGATGATCCGGCCAGCAGCAGCAAGAAGCCGGGGCCGAGCGGTGGAGAGAACGAGCTGCTGAGAAAGATCCGGGAGATAAATGCGGATAATTCTCTCTCAGATGCGCAGAAGGCAGCGCAGCGGCAGATGTTACTGAGCAATGGGGCTGTTCCTGCCGGCAAGGAGGACGATGAGGACGAGCTCATTTGCGCGTTTTGCCAGGGTTCGCTCGATCGCCCAGTGACGGTATGTGCAAGCTTTTTCTTTCTTCTTCTTTCTTTTCGTAAGCTGCAAAGGCTAAGTTTTGCTTCTCCTTTTTTTTTTTTTTTTTTCTGTAGACTCCATGCGGCCACAACTTCTGTTTAAAGTGTCTCCAGAAGTGGTTTGCTCAGGGACAGAAGAAATGCGGCAAATGCCGCGTGAACTTCCATCAAGGCTTTATACAGCAGCCCAAGATCAACCCCCTACTCGTACAGGCCATTCGAATGGCAAAGATTGGAGCTACTGCGCCAGCTTCCAAGGCCGTTCATGTTCTTCAAAACAAGAACCGGCCCGACAAGGCTTTCAAGAGCGAGAGAGCGAAGAAAGCCGGGTTGGCGAACGCGTCGAGTGGCAGGATCTTCGTTACAGTAGGCCACTACCACTTTGGGGCAATTCCAGCGGAGAATGATCCCGAGCGGAACCAGGGTGTCTTGGTTGGCGAAACTTGGACCGATAGGCTGGAATGTAGACAGTGGGGCGCTCACAGGCCTCACATCGCTGGAATCGCCGGGCAGAGCGACAAAGGTGCCCAATCAGTAGTCATGTCTGGTGGCTACGAGGACGACGAGGACCATGGAGAGTGGTTTCTTTACACTGGAAGGTGAGATTGATCTTAATATCTGCATTCGCATTTTTGTCGACATTTTCATTTTCGTTGCAGTGGTGGTCGAGATTTGAGTGGGAACAAAAGAACTAATGATCAGTCTTTCGATCAGGTTTTTTCGAAATCAAATAAAGCTCTGTCCGTGAGCTGCTTGAAAGGCTATCCAGTGCGTGTTGTGCGGTGAGATTTTCTTTCTTTTCTGCACCATCTCAAATATGTTTGTCCAGGTCGGCCAAAGACGTTCGTTCTGCTTACGCACCTCAAGAAGGCTTGAGGTACGATGGACTGTACAGAATTGAGAGATGCTGGCGAAAGATTGGTCTTAAGGTAAGAATTCTGTTCACTGTATCTTCGCTAAGTCGCGCATCAGGGGTTTCGCGTGTGCCGATACTTGTTCGTCAGGTGTGACAACGAACCGGCACCCTGGACAAGGTGTGTTTGTGTGTAAATCTATAGTGAATTTGCTCTGAAACTTTTGGTGATCAGTGAGGACTACGGTGATCGGCCACGTCCACTTCCAGAGATTACAGAGCTTAAAGATGCAACGGATGTCAAAGAAAGGAAGACGCAACTGCCGTCTTGGGACTGGAAGGTAGAGAATGCTTTATTTTCTTTCAGTATGCTCTTGACAAGGGCAGGTTTAGGAGGATGAGAACGTCTGGGGTTGGATTAAGCCGCCTCCAAGTTTCAGGGACGTTAACCCTTCATCTGCCCGGAAGAGAAGTGTCTCTTCGAAGGAGAAGGAGCTTAAGACCAGTACGTGTTCATCTCCTTTAGTTTAAATCATAGTACTTACGACAATGTTTTATAGAATTTGGATGTGGGCTTTGCAAAAACGTATTGCAACGTCCGCTTTGCGCTCCTTGTGGGCACAACTTTTGTCAGGCCTGTTTGGCTGGTCATTTCGCTGGTCACAAGGACGTTCGAGACAGGGCAAATGGCCGACGATCCCTCAGAGTTCGAAAGAACCAGAAGCCGTGTCCTCAGTGCAACAAGGACATCGCTGACTTCATGGAAGCCCCCGCGGTAAGTTTTGTTTATATCGACGCTTGTGGAAGTTTTTAAGTATGCTTCATCAGGTCAACAACGATATGGATGATGTCATCCAAAAGCTGAAAGCTGCCATAGCCGACCTTATGAAGACGGAAGAGGAAAATCGCGATGCCGACGCTGAAGATGGTGACGATGACGATGATGAAGCTGAAGACGCCAAAGAGGCTGATAACGAAGCCGAAGAAGCCAAAGAGGCTGATGACGAAGTCGAAGAAGCCAAAGAGGCTGGTGACGAAGTCGAAGAAGCCAAAGAGGCTGATGACGAAGTCGAAGAAGCCAAAGAAGCTAATGAAGAGCAGAAAGACAACAAGCTCGGGGATGGTTTTGGACGCTTGGTATGATTCGGCTTATCATTTTTGTGGAAATGCTGAAGTCTGGTATTGCAGGACACGAGTGTTACTGTGGACAAGGACATTGCAGTTGACACCACTCCAAAGGAAGAAGCTTCGATGGCCAAGGAAGCAGAGAAAAAAGCTAAGGTGAAGCTGTCTTCTTTTCTTATGAGAAGCTCTCACGAACCGTTTTGTCAATGACAGGATCGTCGTGTGAAAAATGGCAAGAGAAGCGCTGTAGGGAGCTCCAGCATTGCAAAGAGAACGAGAGGAAGCAAGGTCGCTGCCGCTGAAGCAAAACAGATGGATCCGGTCGTCATTGTTTTGGACGATGACTAGCGATTAATCGTTTTGGACCAATCATTGGGATCAATCCATAGACCGGCCCAAGGGTCACTTTATGCACTGTAGCAGCTTCGTTACGGTTCGAATCTTCATGTCTTACATTTCTTTTGAGAATTCTCTTCTTCGATGAAAGAGTTCTTGGCAGCGAGCAATCGGCGCTTGGTATTTGGCTGCTCTGTGCATAAGACTCCGGACGAGCACTGGCAAGCACTCGAAGTTGTGCATCACAGTCTTCGGGTATGCTCAAAAACAAATCTCTCAATACTACTCAACTTGTTTTCTTTGTCTAGCTATGGACGTCGAGGTTGGGAATGGAGCGACGTGGCTCATGGTAAGCTCGATCAAACTTGAGCTTTCGTTTGCGAGAGAGTTTTAATCCTCCTAGCTTGATCATGAATACCATGTTCGACGTGGTCGCCAAGGCTTTTCCAGTCTCTCATGGCCGCAGCCGGTGATGTTTACTTGTGGAAGTTCGCATTTGGTGACCGTGTTGCAAAGTGAAGTATCCATCTGAAAAAATGAGAGGAAAGCTCATAAACTTTTTTATGCAGATGTTTTGCCAGCTCGTCAACTGGTTCACCTTCGTTTTCGCACTCATCCAGTAGCATCGAGACTGTCCTGACGACGATTGCTCGCTACTGGTCTTCTCCAATGGGATTTATGTCGAATCGTGAGCTAGATATTTGGGCATGGGGCTGGCTCTACGTGGGGACTTATGCCGTGGTATCTTCTCCATGAAGTTCTTCCTATCGGGTAAGCAAAGAGAGGGACGCGTGCTCCGAAAGCGGTGTCTCATGACTTTCCTTTGGGACAGGATCATTCGGGTGGTCTACGGTAGCCATCCCAGCTATGCTAACAGGTACTTGGTGGCGCAACTTTTTTAGTCATGGTGTTTTTGCAGGTTTGCCTTGCCGGCTCTTCTTTTGGTGATTGCTGTTTTCTGGACACAGCCTTGCCTCCAGCCGAGCTTTCAACCAACGACTCCAGAATTTCAAAAGTCGCCAAAGCAAAATCCGGTGGTTACTGTCACTCCCAGCTGCGCTTTCGATCAGGTGAATGAAAGCTGCTTTTTTGTAGACTTTCTGATGCAATTCCATTCTACTCGTCGCTGCACAGTGATTGTCAATGAGATTCTTAGATTGCTCTCCAAGCAGCGATGGTGGCCAAGGTTCATGGCACATTTACTCGCAGCACTGCCTCCCTCATGTATGACGACGGGAGCTTGCCCAGTCACATTGCCTTCTTTGGCTCCTTGGAGGAAGCACGCTCCTACAAGCTGGCAAGTCCTCTGTATCTCTTTCTTTCCTTTCACTGTTCCTTTTTTTCTTACTCCACAGGTGAAGGTGTTCCATGCTCGTACGGTTGACAAAGAAACAGCTCCCCACCACCTCTGGACTGCCAGTCTGCTCAAAGCCGATCAGAGGCACACTCTGCGCTGGGAGAGAAGAAGAGGCTGCGCGTTTCCAGCATGGCTGAGCTGCTGAGGTCCGAACGATAACAGGAGGAGGTGGAATCGTTGCTGGCGCGTTAAAGAAAGGAAGAAAGAGTAAGAACAAACAAAACAGTACGCATCGATGACTCCGCTGCGCACTCTCCTGTGAAGAGAGAGTGAGATCAAAGCAATCAATCCGTGAATGGGATCCTAGAAGTGACCAAGGCCATACTCGACACGGACAAGGAGCTCGCGCGCCAGCGCCTGGCCAAAGTGCGTGATGCAAGACTGGAGCAAGAGCTCTCTTGCGGCTGCCTTGTCGGTGGCGTGTCGTAGCAGCCGCGATTGCAAGCCAAGGCACGAGTTGAAGCCGCCGGTGCAGCCATACCGGAGCACAGCCTCCATGACCACCTCCGCCGTGGGAACTCGGACGTAGACGCAAGGCCGGCCTCCAGTGTAGTAGTGGTGTGCAAACCCGGACCGGACCACTTGCTTGTCTTCGGAGCTGAAATCGTTATGGAGCACAAACTCTTCCATCAAACACATCCGCTCCACGTCGTCCCTCCGGATGCATTTGCCAACGCCTGGGTAAGGATACAGCACCGGGATCTTCGTCTCGAGCTCGCACTTCCGGCACTTGCAAACGATGATCTCCTCGGGCCTCGACGGCCAGATGAGTGACGTGAGCCTGCTCTTGAGACTCCCGCCATAGTAGCTCACCAGGAGCTCCTCGCCCGACTTGAGATCCCTGGCAGCTCTGCAGAAGAGGGTTGTCCCGACGACCCGGAGCGTGACGCTCGGTATGCAACTGTGGTTGATGAGCGTCAACAGCGGCCACAAAACGTTGTCCGGGCACACGGACTTGTGCCCGGCAGCCATGTAAGCGTCCACCACCCTCTCCAGCCCTGCTGCCTCTTCGTGACCATCATCATCCAGGTAGTCTTCCAGGTTCGCAGAGGGATGGAGCAAGCTCACGGGGAGGGAGGCCGCGGCGCTGTTCCCGCCTGGAAGATACTGAAGTAGCTCCGCCACCCTTGGCATCTTTGCTTTCTCGAGGACGGCCTGCTTGAGTGATGCTCCGCCCCTGGCAATCCCGATCGGCTTGGTGGCGAAGATGACATCTCCGGCTTCCAGATCTTTGGTCGCGAACAAGCCGCGGCCATGGAGTGTGGAGGGCGCGCACTGGAACTCGCCAAGGAACTCCGCCATTGGTGCCACCGGAATCTCGGAGAACACAAAGGCGCCGTCCGACACCCCGCCGGCTCGTGCACTCTCGGTCCGGAACGCGGCGCTGGAGAAGTAGGCGCGCAGCGGCTGATCGAAGTCGCCGGTGGTGGACTGTGCCTTGAGCTGCTCCGCGACGGCGAGGAGCTCCACCATTTCGTGGCTGGAGCTGTCCGTGGCCTCCATTCCCGTGCTCAGGGTAGCGCATGCATGCTCGTACTCGCCCAGGCCGATGAGGGATCGCGCCTTGCCAAGAATTGCCTCGATGCTCCACGGATCGATCGCGAGGATGGCAAATGACGCCCTCAGCGCCTCGCAGTATCGCTCCTCCCGAAGCAATCCATCTGCGGCGCAACAAGAAATCCGAGCCAGCCAGCAAATGCGATCCAATCCAATCTCTAGCCGCTTACCGATCGCCATTTCGTGAAGGATCGCGCTCGATCACTGGCCGCGCCCTCGCGTTGCGCTCGATCACTGGCGGCGGCCTCGTGCTGCGCTCGATCGTGGCCCAAAATCGCTTTGAGCCAGCGTGTTTTCTTGTATCGGGCACGTATATGAGACCGTCTCTTATACAATATACACATGGAATACATAGTGTACTAGGGTTTAGTCCTAGCGTACATTTATCTCTATCTTATTTTCTCTCCGTCCGTACCTTTTTGGCGATCCGTACGCACACAATCACGACCCTTTATAATCGAGTTTTGCCAGCCCTTAACTTTCCTAGGATGGAGTGTAGCTGGCTGATCAAACACGCACCCATCACGCTGCCAGCCAAGAGGGTGTCCGGGATCTGCAAAGCACACTCGCGGAACGAAGGCCTCACACCCAAGCCGGATGTTCTTCGTGACCTTCGACAGGGAAAGGTGGGAAAATCTCTTCCTTGTTTTCCTTTTTCTTTCATATTTGTCATTTCTTTCTCCTTCTTAAAAAGGCTTTTGTTATTCCATTTGCAGCCGATTTTTGTTCTTGATAAGCATGGAAGGCTTCTGGTTGCAGCCGCTTCACTGGTTACTGAGGAGAACCTGCGTGATTTCGCCAATCACACGAACAACAACATGTTTATGGTGGCCATGCGAGGCCAAGACTTCGATAGGCTTGGAATAATAAGAGGAGGCTGGCCGTATGTAATGAAGGCGAGACCGTCATCCGGCACTCGTCTGGGTAGAATGGTGGAAACTATCCGGGCTCTTGGAACCCTGCCTGTCGACAGGCACTTGTTCAAGATCACAGACGAGGGTATACTTCCAGTGCGTTGCAGCAATGACAGTGAAAACCCATTTTCATATCCTGATCCCAACTCTTGCAGCAGCTCGGATATTACTGTGGATCTTGTGGCTTCTGCAGGATTGCCACCGGTTGCACTGTTAGTAGATTGTTTGGGTTTAGGGCTTACTTCAAACGATTAAACTTCATCGTAAAGTAATCTAATTATATCATTCATATTTTAAAATATTTCTTATCTAGCGGGTTCTGGTCACTTTCCAAATGAAATAAAGAAAACCACTAGTGGCAAAAAGAAAAGCTTACCGGAATCGTGAAAAAGCACACGTGTTTAGGGCAAACGGTTATATGGTCATTTTCGTACGCGTATATGGGCCGCTCGGTACGGACAGAGGAGCGAGCCCAGCTCGAGCGGGAGGGCGATAAGGCGCATTTCTTGATCCCGGCAAGAGATGTCCATCGGTTAGTGAAGATCTTTGCAAGCCTCCGTGGAAGTTCATGGGCTTCTTTCTGTTTCGCTCGCCATTGCTTGCGAGGACTTTCTTGCAGATGCGCTGATCCGAGAGGGGAAGTACTGCGAGGCGTTGCAAGCTGCGCTCGCGATCCTCGCCATGGATCCCTGGAGCGTTCCAGCGATCATCGGGAAAGCAAAATCCTTGCTCGGGCTGGGGGAGTACGAGCTTGCTTCCTCGACTCTGAGCGCGGGAGTGGAGATCACGCAGAGCTCCAGCAGCGACATGATCGAGCTCCTCGGCGTTGCGGAGGAGCTCAAGACACAGGCGATCACCGGTAACTACGATCGGCCTCTCCTTGCGTACTTCTCCAGCGGTGCATTCATGACCCAAGATGGGAGCTTGGGCAGGATCACGCTGTGGCCGATTCCATGCCCAGGCTACAACATGCTTCTCTCCACTGCCGGTGTGCCACAGATGGCGGATTTCTTCGGGGATTTCCAGTGCCAAGCATCCGAGCTTCATGGCCGGGGACTGTTCGCTACCAAAGCCTTGAAAGCGGGCGATCTCATTTTTGCCACCAGGCCGCTGGCGATGGAGGACTATTTCAACGATCTCTCGCTCAAGCAGGACATCCTCAACAAGGCCAGCGACCTTTCCAGGGTGGCCGAGCTCCTCCACTACCTGGATGGAGCGAGCAGGAGCTCGGCTCCTCCTCCAAACAGGTTGCTCGTCCCTTCCGGAGACATGGAGGACTACATGGGCGATCTCTCCACTGCCATGGATCCGGAGCTGGAGAGCCGGGTGGAAGCCGTGGTGCGCGCCTACACAGAGCGAGGCCATCCAAGCTTGTCCCCGCGCAACGTGCTCTGGCCGCTCCTCACACTGATCAACCATTGCTGCGTGCCGACGATCACCCTCCGGGTTGTGGGATTCACGCTCTTCTGCCGCGCGGCTCGCGATCTCAAGCCCGGCGAGGAGCTGCTCTCGAGCTACGGTGACGGCCCACTTCGCAGCCGAGTCTCGTGCCTCAGACATCTCGGCAACGAGGAGAGCGCCTTCGACTGCCAATGCGTCAAGTGTACTCTTGAGACCAAGATTCTTCCACAGCCGCAGCAAGACGCCAGCGAGATCAATGTCCGTGAAGTCGAGGAGTCTCTGCGACGCAGCCGCGAGTTGAGCGTCGAGGACAGGCAGATCATCCGGTCTGCCTATGGATTCTTATACTACAAGGAGGGGATCCAGTCAGTTCTCCCGGACGCCGAGGTGATCATGGACGCCGTGCATCGTTATGCCAACAGCAAGCTCGTGTTTCACTCATGCTTGCGCTTGCAGTCACAGCTGCTTCGCGACGCTAAGAACAAGGAAGCTGGGAGGGAGATTCTACTCAAGTCGTGTGTCTCACACTTTGGTGTGTCTCTTGCGCAGGAGCTCGTAGTCCGAGTGGAGCATGGTGTTGGTGCCTTCTAGATCGTCGCCACGCTATAGCGTACGTATGTAACTAGACCTGCCTGGGAGGGAGTGGCCTCCTTTTTCAGCTGAAAGTTTTGTCACTGAATCTTGTGATAAGATGACAAGCAAGCAAGCATTGTCACCAATAGAGTGGCTCCGATGGCGAGCTAGTGAGGGCAGCACTGCGTTCGACTTTACGTTTGACGAGGCCGGGCAGAGTTGCTCGACGGGAACCTAGGTGTTTGTGGCCAAGGAGTGCACAGGGAGACGAGGTAAGGTGAAGTGCCACGATCTTCCAGTGATGGGGTGGTGTCCATGCTTTGCGCAAGCAAGGGAGGCAAGGTTCTCTAGGCGGTGCTTGCGGAAGCACAAGGTGGCGAGGAGACACTACAAAGCGCCGGCGGTGGTCAGAGTACCGAGACAAGTAGTCGTGGCTCTGCAGAAGGCAATCCCTGGTCATGACGATTGTCCAGCAGGAGACACGCCAAATAACTCATGATTCCCAATATATCTCTCATGTATCTCTCGTAGACGGTGGCTTGCCATGAAGAGCACGAGTCAGTTCCAAGCATGGACATGGTGTCCTTGGGCGCCTCTAAATCCTGTGCCTTGTCTTGTCACTCGCAACCATGGAAGAGAACACTTCGCTTGGCTGGACGCAGATTGTGAGACGAAGGCAATCTCACCACTCTCTCTCTCTGGATATACAAGAATGCGATCTGGTCCATGGATTGATATCAAAAGTAGTGAATGAAATAGAAAGTCAGAATCTTTGTGTAGTGCTGGGGGATACCCGCAGCCTTTTATGGTCTCCCCATGTTTGACTAGCTTCACATAGAGGAAGTCACAAATTATTCTCTACCTTGCTTAATAAGAAGTTGAGTTTCTTGTAAAAAAAAAGTACAGATAAGAAACTTTTAACTTAAACTAAATCTAAAATGTTTTTTAGATTAATTAAGAAGTCTGTTTCTGTAAAAACAAAAAACATAAATATAAATAATTTTCATATAAACTAGTTTTGTTTACTAGCTGACTTCTTCTTGCCTGCACCAGCTCCTTGTAGTCTTGCATGTCAAGGTCCACCTCTTCTAAGTGCCTCTCAACAGTGGCAAACTTCTCCCTGGGAAGCCTTGTCTCTAAATTGCTTGTGACCTATCAAGCATCAAATTTGCTTTCTGAGCAATTTAAGTTAATACAAAATGACCCAGGGCCTGTCACACTCAAATTGTTAAAAAGAGTCAATTCTTCACCAATATAGAAACTCCTGAAATTCTTGTTGCTCATGCAAGTGAACCCAAAAGAAAGTCAAATTGGCTTGTGAGACTAGGCTCCCTACACCTCCTACAAACGTCAACAAAGACATTTGTCAGACTGCCACTAACGTCCACCACTAGAGAACAATTGTTTGGAAAATATAGAGAGCCAAACAACCCAAGTCTATCACAAAACATGCATCTCTCTGGGGTGGAAGTCTGCACAATAAGCATAGAAACAGAAACAGATGAAAAGATCCTTGGAGTTTTTAAACTTGATAACTGGAATGTCCCCTCACAAGCTAAACATAAAGATTGCCTACATTGTAATGCTCCTAACTAGAAATAGGGCTCATGAAGCAACTTTTGTACAACAACCCTTGTGAGCTATTACTCCAAGGAATGTCAAATTAAAGAGAACTGGTTGGAGCACAAAAAAGTTTTGCAAGTTTGGGAAAGTGTGCTAGGGAAGTGTGCATGCACCAAGGTCTGTTGTCACGATGAGCAGCCTCTAAAAGAGTTGAGCTTTTGTTTTGCAGCAGCAGCAGATCTTCACAATGTTGTAGAAACCCTAGATTCTTTACCAAACATAAGCAAAGCTGAAATCTTATACACAAAGCAAAAGAGTCCTATCTAGGATCTCTTTGAAACCAATGGATTAAGACATGCTATTCATAGAAAGTGCCAATTTCCTATAAAGATTGCATTTTTTGCAACAATATGTAAATCCTAAAGACAAACACTGCTGCTAAAATTAATTTTCGGCCATGGTCAAGTTTCATACTTTCGTTTGAAGGGAACATCAAAAAAATGAATTTTAATCTTTATAGAAAATTGCAAGAGACAGCTGCAAAACAGAATCATTAACCCAAAAACCATTGGCTAGGAGTGGTGAAGCGCTTCTTCTTTTTCTTCTTCCCTACAAATAGAATTATATCACCAACCAACAATTTTCTTATCTAATCCAGCAGAGCTGGATTGCTTGCTACTTCTCTATTTATTCTACTCTGCCAGTTTCAATTGTAGTGACATCATCTGCTGAACTACAGAGGGCGTCCATGTTCATCGCTACTACACTTCTTCGTCACTACTTACCTTCTTCCACTTCTGCTTCTGTTCATTGCTACTTGAAGATGCTTTCCGCATCAGCTTCTTCCTCTTCGGCTTCTCTTCGCTATCACATTTTGGTCCTGGCCTGCGCCGTGAGCGTAGCTGTGAGAACGGCCCCTCAAGTATGGCACATGCAGCACACTGCCTCCGGACCGCCACAGTCCTCCATAACCCCTGCGTCCAATATTGACTTCACGATTCTCTCTTTAGATCTGATGCTTCTGCGCCTTCGCCTGCAGGAATGCCTTCTTGCATTCATTGACTCACTTCAGCACGGCAGGGTCCATTTTAGACCGCCTTTCCTTCTTGGACTGCTTTCTCTTCTCCATGGCCTCTCTTCTCTTCTCTTCCAGCTCCTCTAGCAACTTGCAATCTTCTTCCGTGATACCATCAGCGAAGGACTCCAAGAAAGTCGAAACATGCAGCCGATGCTCCATAGCATCCACCTCTTTGTCCAGGGGGTTCAAATCAACCTTCGTCGGGCTGAAGAAGGAATAATGCACCCGACCTTCGTCCTCGCTCAAGTCCGGTAGCCAGATTCGAACGTATGACTTCTTCACAAATTTCTGTTCTGTCTTTCGATGGTCCTCAGCGTTCATGGTTATCTGCCCAGAGAATTATATGGACGACGCCAGACTTGAACACCACCACGAAATCGGTGTACTTGAAGAAATAACTATCCGGAAGTAGTACAACTCCCTGACCGTCCCGAAAGCCCTTAGTCTGCACCTGCTTCGGCTCTGCTCCCTCAAAAGGTTCCCTGGTGAATTCTCTCGGAACCTTGAAGTCCCCTAGCTTCATGCCTTTCTTACAAATCACTTCACTGATAAAATTTTCAATCAGCCAGCCGAGCTCAGCCCAGTTCATACGCCTCACATCTGCCAGCCTTTGACGTGCGTAAGCCGTCAAGACTTTGTTCCGATAGGATCTGTAGACGTCAAGTGCCTGTTAACCTCCTCCGTATGGATCCTTGCGATAAAAGGGGTGCAGAACTCCGTCGCCACCGTAAACGCCGGGAAAAGAACAGCCAGTGGTAACAGCGGGTCCAAATTCGCCATGTTCCTGCGTATCGAATTCTTTAAATCTTGAAATTCCGGATCCTGTTTGTAGCGCCGCACAAGCATCTTCCAGTCTAACTTCTGCAGGACAGAACGTTAAGGTCCTAGTTACAATAATTCATACGGTGCACTTACATGGCAGTACTCCTCAATTAGCTGATTGGGATCAGGAGGAACAGCAGCAGAAGAATCAGCGGCAAAAGGATCAGTGGTGGCAGAAGGATCAGCGGCAAGCTCGGGATGCTGTTGTGGTTGCACGCAGAGATCATATATCTCGCGAAATCCATCGTACTCTTCGTCAGCACCTGCGGCGTAACCTGTCAGGCTGTTGCAGTGGTTAACAAGAATGGAAAGTGACAACGGGTGGCATGCAGCAAGGTCCTCGACATCACCCCAGTGCTCAGGATAGTTCTCAAGAAACTTGCCAAGAACAGTTCCCGACAGGTACGCATCACGCTCTGCCTGTTTGACGAAGATAGTTAGCAAACTCCAATCTGAAGTCACCACATTACCTTCGTGAACATCTTGCTGATATTATATACTGTGGGACTACCTTGAAACCGAGATTGTTTCAATACTTCACTGTTGGGTGAAAGGGCCTTCACCACAACGCGTGCTTGCCCCCAAAGTTCGTCTGTCCATTTCCTGGCTGCCCTGCGCTTCTCTGCATCACTTCCGGTCCTCGGATCATGACGCTCTTCCCCATCAGTCAACAGGACGATCCTTTCGCCGAGCCGCCTCCGCCTTTCCAGAAATGCCTTAGCATCTTCCGGTGTTTCTATGGAGGCTATGGCCTCCTCCGCGCCTTTCTCGTTGCAGAACGTGAAGAGCAGCACGTCACGGATCTGTTCAGCAACGGGATGATCCACATTCAAGTACCAAATACACACTATTCTGGTGATAGGACATCCAGGTCGTGGCCGCTTGTTCGACATATCGTAAAGTTTAATAAGCTCCCAAGCGAAGGCCCTCAATATGCTGCTTTTCCCCCCTCCCTTGGTACCTGTCAATATGAAAACGCCCCCCCTGCTATTCTTGAATAGAGGTTCCACAGCATTCCTAAAACCGATGTACTCCCCCGTGCTGCAAAATTCGAACTCGAGAGGAGGCCTCTTGATCCGGCACGAACCCTCCAACCCCGGGAACGGAAGAAAAACCTTGGAGCCTTGATTCCACAACTGTGTGAAATCTACTTCACGAGCCCTCGCCACTCGCGCCTTATTCACCTTGCTCTCAAGCGGCTCATCCTCCATCTCTGCTGTAAACTTTCAAGGAGACC
The DNA here is from genome assembly GCF_000143415.4 of Selaginella moellendorffii. Taxonomy (NCBI): domain Eukaryota; kingdom Viridiplantae; phylum Streptophyta; class Lycopodiopsida; order Selaginellales; family Selaginellaceae; genus Selaginella; species Selaginella moellendorffii. The sequence continues at coordinate 1,565,110 of NW_003314283.1, read as the reverse complement.
TAGTGAAATGTGGTTTTTAAATGTTAGCTTTAATCTTAAATATTTAAATTTAACTTTAACATTTACCGCTGACCGAACAAATTGAGCTATGCTTAGGTAGTGAATATATTTAAAATATATTTAAATATTCTAAGATATTCTACCATTTAACCATTGTTATTAATCTTGCATTTATGATTTATAAACATGTTTATAATTATAAACTTCCATTTGATCATAGATTAAGTGTTCGTCTCTCCCAGCACAACCTTCCATGCCGAGTATGCCTCTGATCGACTTTGAGACGCCATTAGACTAGGGCTAGCAAACTGGAGTTTGAGGAAGTTGGCGGTGCCCACTTGCGCAAGTGCGCGCCAGTCCAGGATCTGTACTCGTTCGCGGGAGTAGAGAAGCTTGCCAACTTGTAGGAGCGTGCTTCCAGAAATGGCCGGAGTTTGTCCTCCAAGGATTAAAAAATGACGATGTGACTGGGCAAGCTCCCGTGGGTGGATCCTCCATGAACCGTGAGGCCTCGTCTTTGCCACCATCGCTAAGAATCTCATTGGCAAATCCTTGTGCAGTGACGTGTAGAATGGAGTAGCATGGCATTGCGTCAGAAACGTAATGCTTTCCACCCTTTGGTCTGCCGCTTCATTGCCAAGGTACTCCATTCAGCCGCGCTGTTTGGGCAAAAGTAGTGTTCGTTAGTCTACAAACAAGCAGCTTCTTTCACCTGGTGGACGAGCGAAGTGTAAAGCGCAGCTGGCACGTTGGAGACAAGCAGTCCGATGAGAATGGCTGTAAACTTCATCGTCCACCGGATTTTGCTTTGACAATTTGCTTACTTCCGGACTCAATGGAGGCAAGGCTGTTCCCAGCAAAGAGCATCGCCAGAGGAAGTGCTGGCAAGACGAACCTGAATGACTAGAAAAGTTAAGTTGCTCTTCATACATATGCTAACGGATACCTGAATTCTTTGTGCCCGAGCAGACTATACGTGAACAATATCCAAGCTACAAGACCCGCAAGAAACCACTGCCGCGACTACCAACATGTTAGCGGCAAGTGCGTGAATGCCATCGCTGGAAAGCCCTGGGTGAAATACCAGTGCCAGGGAAATTAAACAGAAGTCACCATCCCCCCAGAGGAAATTAAACAGGAAAACCTCAGCAGCACAAATAACCATTTCCGTACATGATCCTGTCCAAAACGAAAGTCGCTCCAAGAATGCCACACCTGAAAGTTGGAGGCAAATGTAAGGGTTTTGAGCATGGAACACGCCTCCTTTGCGTATCCGATAGGAAGAACTTCATGGAGGAGATATCTGGACCAGTTGACGAGCTGGCAAAACATCTGCATAATAAAGTTTGAGAATCGAGTTTTCCTCACATTTTTTCAGATGGAACTTACTGTCCACTTTGCAACACGGTCACCAAATGCTCGACAAGCGAGCTTCCACAGGTAAACATCACCGGCTGCGGCAATGAGAGACTGGAAAAGCCTTGGCGACCTCCACTATCATGGAATCATTCATGAAAAGCTAGAAGGCATTAGAACTTTCTCGAAAAAAGCTTAAGTTTTATCGAGCTTACCATGAACCAGTATCCAGCTTAAACACTGCCAACGTCTTAGCGCGCAGCAAAGATGAGCGGGTGTAGGTAGCTCCGAAGACCTTCGTTCCATTCCCAAGTCCATATCTAGACAAAGAAAAACAAGAATGTAGCATGAGAGATTTGTGAAGACAAGATTTACCCGAAGACAATGCGGTGTGGGTGCTGTGCATCGCATTTTTGCTGTTTAATGCACTGCTCGTTCGCACGTACTACGAGCACTGGAGTTGCAACAAACCACGCTCTCGAGCGCGATCCCTCTTCAAAAACCCTAGAACAATTTCCTACACTGCTATGTTTCAACTAAGATGGATGTAAAATGCCAACTCTAGGAAAGATAACGACGACTTGTATTGGAGATTGGGACTACGCAAGCTTATACATTGGCAATTGAATTAAAAATGCCAATAGCTGCGGCCTAGCAGGCGCTGACTTGCCTGTAGTGGCTGGGTCTGTGGTCCGGATACCTCACAAGATAGCCGTCACGCTTGAGAAGCAGCTGCTGGCTCAATCGAGGTGTTCTCCCAAACTCTCTGATGATCTTGGAATGGAGCAGCATGAACTTGCCATCCTCGAGCTCGACAACTGCGTTGTGCCACTGTTTGGATGCGGGTGGATGGAGATGCGCAGCTGCAACGGGAAGAGCCACTCCACCATGGGCCGAGTATGAACCGTTCCAGTTCCAGAGGATCATGAGGAAGCCAACTTGGCTGCACAACTTCGACTTTGACGGAAGGTCCTTGCAGCTCTTGTGTCGTGCAAGTCCTCGAGGGTGAACCTGGAGAAGCCACGATACAGATTACGTGCTCGGGGTCTTCCTACCTTGGTGACGGTTGACTCGTCACATCCAAACAATGAGCGTTCGCCTGGCATTCTCTGCATTGGCCGTGAGCTCAGTCGCAACTGAATGCTCCACTGCCGTGTTGGATAAAAGGTTGGCAATGCTGTTCTCGCTGTGGTTGTCCAGCAGAAACTCGTCCAGGCTAAAGAAACTGACCAAGCCGGGATACAAATTGTGTGCCATCTCCCAAAACATCCCTCCATAAGAATCCACAGCAGCATCGTCAGAGCCGACGAGATCAGAGAAGACATGGCCATCCGAGACGATGTTGTAGTGCATGCCTGGATCCGCAACAATCTTCATGGAATGGATGGCCAGCTCCTCGGCCTTGTCAGGGCACTTTCCCAAAGTCTTGTTGAGATTGCATGACTTGACTGGAATTGCCTGCAAGACGAGGAACATTCTTTGTGACGGCTATATATATGAAGTCCAGGTGTATGGCTATAATGTTACATACTATTACATGGTACCTCACCTTATCTGCAAACCTTTGCTTCACCCCGCTGGTGAACCACTGATCGTGCTTTGGAAAGTGGATGTAATTCTTCTCAATGATGTCCACAACCTTGGAAGGTGATGGTCGTCCACCTCTTGAGGTGTGTGTGAGGTAAAGGACTCCAAAAGGCAATCTCTAGTCATGACGCCGTTGTCCAGCAGCAGAGAGGCCAGATAGCTCATGCTCTAGCTATCCTCCTCCTGGAGACTGGGATGAAACCACGCCCTCAAACCCATTCCCAATGTATCTCTTGTACACGGTGGCTTGCCATGAAGAGCATGAATCAGCTCCAAGAATGGACATCGTGTACCTGTTGATTTCAAAGTCAAATGTTGTAGAGGCGGCCAAGGCCACAATCTCCATGACACCGGAGTCCAAGAGCCCGAGTTATCTCAGTGGGACCTTAGAAATAGTACAGAGGAAAAATTTCAGCTAACAAATCTTTTAATCTGGAGCATATCAATGAGCACCCAAGGACTAAAGAAAAGAGAAATTCTTGTCATCCAGAAGTGAACAAGCAGCAGGTAAGTCTTGTCATGGCAAGGACTCAGGAGCGGTTGAGGGTTCGACATCGGGGACCAGCATTTTCCCTTCCACGAGAAGAATGCGGTGGAAAAAAACAAGACAACTTTTTAACTTTTTAATCAAGAAGCTTTACACATCGACGTCCTTCACCTTGCTGCTTGCAAATAAGAACATATTTCAAGCCCTTGCTTCCAGTCATCCAGCTGAGATCGATCGATAGGGGATATGTGGACTCCAGTGTTCTTTTTCGTGTTCGCCCTCTGCGTTAAGTGTTCTACACTTCACATCATCACATCTGCTTTGGTCGCAGCTGACATTATATATACTGCTCTTTGGCTCTCCAGCTTCTGGATGGATCCAGTGCCCGCCGCTATGGCCGATGGGGTGGCACAGAAGGCATCGAGTTTAGCGACGGCGAGTCCAAAGGGATTGTGTGCATGAGACTCTGGCATGGTGAAGTGTTTGATGGTCTCCAAGTGATGTATGACTATGGAGATGGTCAGTATATCTGGGCACCAGCTCATGGCACTACCACACACAAGGCACCGACACAGGTGAGCTCCAACTTGTCCACGAGATCACCTGGTTCTTCCTTCTTGTTCTTCGCAGATATGTCTGGACTATCCAAATGAAGAGATAACCCAAATGAGAGGATTCGGAGGACCAAGCAAGTTCACGAGAGATGGGATAAATCAGCTCACCTTCATCTCCAGCGACAAATACACTGGGCACCAGAAGAGCTATGGGCCATATGGAATCACAACAGGACAGTTTTTCGTCACTCCAGTCGGCAAATTCGTGGGCTTCTGGGGCTTTGCTACACAAACTCAGTACTTCAGAGGCATCGGAATGTATCTGGAGCGACCCTGCTATCCTGGATCCAGCTTTAATTCGTCATCCACACTAGAGCTCAATGTGGCTTAAGCTTGTTTGATCCTTGATCATGTCCGAGAATTTATACGTATGACTTGTCCTTTGGCCCTGTGCTCCTCGAAACATAGTTCCCTGTGCCGTAGCGACTCGATATACAGCACGAGCCTCTCCATCTCCAACTTGCTCTGTGAGCTGAGTTAGCACCTACAGATCCCTGCCACAAACCCATGTCCTCCTCGTTAAAAAAAAAAAAACACGTAGCTTTCATGAAAACATATCGGTTCATACCGCGATCTAGTAGAGATCATCCCATTCGCGAGCCCGTGGCCAGCTTCGAGCTTCGCAGATCCACCTACGAGCGCAGGGTAACTGGACTCCTGCTAATGTAACGTCACTACCTTCCTGTTAGAATCTCCACTTCTGTAAGAGCATCCTGACGACCCACTGCGGTGGTGACGGTGCCGAAGTTGGCCAGCTTTCTCGATCTTGTCCGGAAACCAATCTGCAATGGCTGCCCTCCTGGTTTCTTAAAATCGAAAGGTGATAAACTCTGATCGGTAAACGTACCTGAAATTGTCGCTGCAGTCATAAAGGTACACGAGATTGGCGCCACCAGAGGCAAAACGTTCGGCGGGCGAGCAGGCAATGAGGAACTGATCGATCACCTATATGGCATCACGTCATTCCGCTGAAAAGAACTCTCAAGCGTACCATGCACTAGATGAAATATAGAGCGCAGCAACATGGAAGAAGTTGCAATGAATTCCAAGTGAGAGGCGCTGAAAAAACACAATTTTTTTCTGGAAACCAGCTCCGAATTAGGATTACCCGAAAACGTGCTCCTCTTACGAACGAGGAGCGCATCGAGTAGCCGGAATGCGGCAAACAGCATGAGCAGCCCCCCATCCCCCCCATAAACCCAGGAACTTGGTTGGTTGGTCGATTATGTCACCCACCAAGTTGGTCATCTATGATGGACAGACCAACTTGGGATAGCGCATTGCCGGCCTGTCCAAAGAGCGATGTGATGGAGTACTGCTCCATGGACTTCACCTGGTACCACGAGTCCATCACCACGTTGTTTTTGTCGGTCCCAGAGAACGCGACATTTATCTGTAAGAGCCAGAAAAGGAGTAAGGATGCTTCTTCTCTGTCTCGGAGGAAAAGACACAAAACTTACGGCAAATCGGCACGGATCAGCGCCTTTTACCGACGCAATAGTCGACGATGGATCCAGACAAGTCGACTCTGACGTCGAACAGGCGCCTTGGAAGCACGAAGCGCTCGTCTTTCCACCGCAGGATGCACACTTATCGTCCTTCCTGAAGAAAGAAACGTAAACACACACAAGAGTCTAAACAAAGGTGATTCTTACCAAAGCAAATTCTTGAGCACTCCTTTCTTGAGCTCAATCACGAGCGTGTAGATCGGTATTCTCCCCTGCTCACAAAACAAACCGTGACTCCAATTTCGGCTAAAACTCTTCCTCATGAACTTACGTAAGGAATGAGGAAGTATTTTGGAGTCGAGACAATTGTGGGGTTCCCAGCATACGCAACCACAGTAGCATTCCCAGGAAACTGGAACAAACAAACAAAACCTGATAAGAAAGTCAAAGTAAAAGAAAAAGATCTTTTACTGTGCTCTTCGATCGTGGGAGTTTGATAGATTACGGCAGTGTGGAGATCCAGATAGCTCGCATTGTTCGTCCGCAGCATCGAGATTTGATCCAGCAGAGGCCTGAACACGGCAACCCGGGAATTCGCCGGCATTTTCTGCCCAACACAGCAAACCAAAGAAAGCTCGATCAACACGAGTTCTCAGACAACACTCACAGCAACGAGCGCGTTGTCGCAAGGCGAGAGCTGATTGAGCGACGGATCCGAGTTGTTGTACCAAACCGAGGGCGCGCCAGTGTACCCTACCGCAATGCTGATCGAATCCTTGCCCCCGACCGGCAGCAACTGGCGGCACGGATTGAATACCGGATTGTTGTCCGCGGCATCGACGAGAATCATCGCGATCGGCAGGAGCGCCAGCAGCAGCAGCAGCGCCATTGCTCTTCTCCTCTAGGGCTAGGGCACTTCTTTTCCCGCTCATTGGTTTAAACTCTAGCATTAGGGTGCGACCTGTTATAGAAATATAATTCCCGGGCAGATGCATTTGAGATGATCAATATCAAATACATTAGGAGTTTACAAATATAAAGTGTAACATAGAAACGATCCTCTCTTTCACAGAGGACACAAGAATCACGTCATGTATGCCTCCAAAGTACGTGATAAAGATCAGTGATCTAGACAATGGGTGTCTTCCCTGTGGTACGAAACAAGCTAGATAAGTATAAAACAAAGATCTAAAGATCTTGAGAGTTTTCTAGAACATACCTGGTGAAAAGCCTCGGGAAGAACAAATCCAGCAGCTTCTATAACCAGCTAAAATGCGTTAACAACCGTGAGCCCTAAACAACAGAGGATATACCGTGAGCCCTAAACAAGGCCTGTGACAATGCCCTAATTACCAGAGTAACTATCGAGTACTGGTCCCATATCTTTTGCGTGGGCTCCTGTTTCTATGGCTAGAACAGGAGCACAGGCAGCCAAGATGGGGTTTTTCTAACCAATGTAGTGTCGATCGTGCTCGCTCGCTCGCTCGGTCTCCGCGATTGCTCCACAAATCTTGGCGTCAAGCTTCCAACAATGGTGACGCGGATCGGATCTGGTGGTGCCCACGGCGCAAAACGTTGACAAGTTCTTCCCTCTTCTATTCTGCGAGGGGGCAAGAGATAGGGAAGGAGAGGAGAGCTCCCGATAGTTCCGTGCTCTGGGTAAAGACAGGAGCTTCTTGGACGGAGCTCATCAAGGCCGTAGAGATGGAGGAGATGTGGCGGCGTTGGGAGGCCGCCAGCCACAATCACAGTGCTCCGCCGGACGGGAGAAGGATGAGCGACAGTGGGCGATGACGCCAACACCCCCGAATCGTGGCACCGATCGAGGCGGAGACGGAGAATCGGGAGCCCAAGTCGCTTGATCATCGATTAGATTTGGCAGAAATGGATGCGGTGGTCGAGACCGATGAGGAGGAGGAAGCCCAAGAACAGGGAAAGGGAAGAATGTGGAAGTTGGACCAAACTTTGGATCAGCCACTCGGGGAGGAGGCCGGGCGCGTCGCCAGTATGTGGCGATCCGACAAGGTTTGTGATGAATCCTCCATCCCGCTTGTCTCGTGAATCCAATTGGGCTTCTTTGTTTCTTGCTCCAGGGATTGTCCACGGCCACCACTTTGTGGCTGGCCTTCTTGAGCTTGGGAGTGGTGTATGGAGATCTTGGAACCTCGCCTCTCTACGTCTTCTCGAGCATCTTCCAGGACACTAGCACCGTGGAGAACACCGACGATATCCTTGGAACGCTCTCGCTCATCATCTACACCATCACTCTCATCCCTCTCATCAAATACGTGTTCATCGCGCTTCAGTCGAGCGACTATGGCGAAGGTTGGTTCTTTTTTCTCGCTCGTTGTTTCCTTCTCGTCTCGATCGGGAGCTCATGAATCCTTGTCCGCAGGTGGAACTTTTGCTCTCTACTCGCTCATCTGCAGGCACGTCAAAGCAAACACCATCCAAAACCAGCATCACACCGACTTGAAACTCACGACGTATAGCCGCCGGCCAGTAGCTCCAAACTCTCTGGCTTTCAAGGTGAGAACACTCTTGGAGAACAACTCCCATCTCCAGAAGATCTTGCTCGTCCTGGTTCTTTTGGGAACGAGCATGGTTATCGGCGATGGTATCCTTTCCCCGGCAATCTCAGGTAGCGACACACACTTTTTCTTCGCTCTTCTCGCTCGTTTTCTTCTGACAATACGCGACCTTTGCAGTACTTTCGTCTGTCAAAGGCATTCAAGCGGCGCATCATTCTCTTCCGGAAGGTACCAAAGAAGCAGCGCTCACAAAAGTTTACGCAGCATTTGTTTCTTTCTGCAGAAGCTGTGCTGGTGCTGTCCCTGCTGATTCTGGTGATCCTGTTTTGTATGCAACGATTTGGAACCGGCAAAGTGGCTTTCATTTTTGCTCCCATCATCTTTCTCTGGTTCCTCTCCATTGGTTTGATCGGGCTCTACAACATTTTCAGGCACGATCCATCCATCTTCCGGGCGCTCTCGCCGCTCACTTTCATTCGCTACTTCCACAGGAGTGAAGTGAATGGATGGGTCGCTCTTGGAGGAATTATGCTCTCCATCACTGGTAAACGATGTTCCTCTTTCGTTTTTACGCTGTAGCTCATGCAAGGAATTCACATTGCAGGCGCAGAGGCATTGTTTGCAGACCTCGGCCATTTTTCCGCTCTTTCCATTCAGGTAACGAGTTTCCTCGAGCGAAAGAAAAAACCAGAAAGAGAAAAGATAGATGAATTGGTATACAGAGATTTCTTATGAGAAACTTTTGCAACAGCTGGCGTTTACATTTCTGGTTTTTCCTTGCCTCCTCGCAGCTTACATGGGGCAGGCTGCGTTCTTGATGCATCATCCAGATCGAGTGGCCGATGCCTTCTATAGCTCTGTCCCAGGTACTACGGTTTTCTCAAAGCTCGTGAACAAATATGTGAACAAAACTTCTCTTTTACCTTGTTTCACAGGACCTCTGTACTGGCCAATGTTTGTGATCGCCACCGCAGCAGCGATCATCGCGAGCCAGGCAACAATCTCGGCAACTTTCTCTATAGTCAAGCAGGCAGTAGCACTCGGCTGCTTCCCTCGAGTAAAGATCGTCCACACTTCTCAGCGTTTCATGGGCCAGATTTACGTGCCCGAGGTGAACTGGATACTCATGGCGCTGTGCTTGCTCATCACTGCTGGCTTCCGCAAAACAACGCAAATCGGCAACGCATACGGTACTCAAAAACACTTTTTTTCCTTTTCAGGAAGAGCAAAACTTACTTCCAACTTGCTTGTCACAGGTGTTGCCGTGATCGGAGTTATGCTAGTCACGACTTTGCTCATGGCTTTGCTCATGGTGGTCATCTGGCAAACAAATATTTTCCTGGTGCTGCTCTTCCTCGCCGTGTTTGGCACCGTGGAGCTCGTCTACATCTCGGCCGTGCTCTTCAAAGTTCCAAATGGTGGCTGGGTTCCCCTGGCGATAGGAGCGGTCCTCTTGCTCGTCATGTATACATGGCACTACGGCTCCACGCAGCGCTACGAGACCGAGAAACGCAACAAAGTCTCGGTTGGATGGATCCTCGGCCTGGGACCGAGCTTGGGACTCGTCCGGCTGCCCGGCATCGGCCTCTTCTACACCGAGCTAGCTCATGGAGTTCCATCGATCTTCTCCCACTTTTTGACGCACTTCCCAGCGATCCACTCCATCCTGGTGTTCGTCTGCGTCAAGTACTTGCCGGTGAGCACGGTGCCAAAGGAGGAGAGGTTTCTGGTGCGAAGGATCGGCCCCAAGAACTACCGGATGTTCCGCTGCGCTGTGAGATACGGATACAAGGATCTCCACAAGCGAGACGACCATTTCGACGATCTCTTGATCCAGACGCTGGCAGCGTTCGTGAAGTACGAGTCGCTGCTCGAGAGCGTGGATGGACAGGACGATGGAAACTCGGAGTTAAGCCAGGTGGTGTACGCGGCGTCGAGCTCTCAGTCCCAGCAAGAACAGCAAGAACACGATCACCAGGAGACGAGGAACACGGTGGCGGGGTTCATGAGCAACTCTCTCACGTCGGTGAACTCGTCGACGCAGCTGACGAGCTACAGCAGCGATGGCGACGACAGAGATGATCGACGACAGGACGAGCTCAAGTTCTTGCACAGCGCCAAGGAGCAAGGCATCGTCCACATCCTCGGCAACACGCTCATCCGGTGCAACGAGGGATCGGGGCTGCTGAGGAGAGCGACGATCAATTACTGCTATGGATTCCTTCGCAGGATCTGCCGGGACAACTCGGTGATCTACCACATCCCTCACGAGAGCCTCCTTCACGTCGGCATGGTCTACAATGTGTGATCGAGGCATCCATAGCTTCGTTACTATTGATTGAGAAAGAAGATCGCGAAGAACAATGATTAGATTAGCAGCGGTCGTTAGTGGTAAAGTGGGGGTTAGATTAGTGGGAATAAAACGTTCTTCCCGGTTGGCGGCATGGTATTGGGCGCGGCCTCTATGTCCAAACGTGTGAGGGGAGAACCCTATGCGTGAGTGATGTAGAGCTCACTCCTGCAGCACTGCCAAAGAAAGCTTTGCTCGCCCAGCGCCTCTCTCTCTTCTTCCTCTCCTCCATCATTTTCATTGCCACTCTTCCAAATCCACACTCCAGTTCTCGAGAGAGTGAGAATGAGAGTGTGATTTAAAGTGTGGCAGAGAAGAGCCAGCGCTCTTTAATCGATCCAAGAGCGCGCGGAGCGAGCGCCGCCGCCGCTCGAGTGTGGATTGCTTCTTCTTCTTCGACTTCTTCTTTAATGGGGAAGCTCAGTGCTGCGGAGAAGGAGAAGACCAAGATCCGCGAGAGGCACAGGCGCGCGATCACGACGCGGATCTTCACTGGCCTGCGCAAGCACGGCGGCTACAATCTCCCGCCGCGAGCGGACATCAACGATGTTCTCCGCGCGCTTGCCGGCGAGGCGGGATGGATCGTGGAGACGGATGGAACTACTTATCGCCCCCAGCAAGATCAGAGCTCTCACTCCCAGCAGCACCAGGTTGGTCTTTCTTTCCATCTCCTTCCATTCGCTAGCATTTGATCACCAATCGAGTCGAGCGAGCAAAAGAGAGCGCGAGTAGAAGATTTCTTGATCGAGATATGGGAATGAGATTAATCGTGGTTTCTCTTGTATGTTTCTTGGGCAGAAGGTCGCATTGAGCCAGATTTCGCTGCCACAGTCGGGAGGATCCGGAAGAACCACCACAACATCGCTGACAAACACGACACACTCGATCAGCAGCGGCGGCCACCACCACCACCACCACCACCACCAGCAAATGAATCTCGCGGCGGCTGGAAGGTACCTCCTCTCCCCCAGCCACCTGATGCTCCAGCAGCAGCAGATGGATCCCCGCGCGGGGGATTGCTCCACCACCGCCTCGCCCCGCCACCACTACATGTCCAGCTCCTCCATGCCGCCGCTCCTCCAGGGCGCCGCCACCACCGCCACCACCACCACCACCACCAATTCCGGCCTGTCCACCTCGCCGCTAGCGTCCCCGGCTTCTTCCGAGGGTACGGGAGCTCGGCCTGGCGGAATTAGATCCGCTAGCGCCGCCGCCAGCGCCGCCAACAATCACAACTTCTTTGGCCAGTTCCACCACCTCCCATATGGACTGACGCTGGATCGAGCCGACTCCACGGACCAGGACGCTGTCACGGCATGGATGACTGACATTGGTACCGCCGGCGGTACCGCCGATCATCTCCCACGGTCCGCGCAGCTCTCCAACCTCATCTATTCCATGCAGCAACAGCACGCCGCGCGGCTTGCCAGCGGCGCCACCTCCCGCGCCGCCACGCCGCCGGCCTACGGTACCGCCCAGCTGCTCCACTACAGCATGCAAGAGCAGCGGGCATCCAACCACAACACGCCACTTGGCTCGCCGCAACGCCACTGCTGACTAGGCTGACACGTGCCAGAGTATCGGAATAGAATATTATTATTTATTTATCTCATATATCAGTTATGGTTCCATTTTGACTACCAATGAAACTGATGGATAAGAGTAGAGCTAGATACATTTCATTTTTATAAGAAACCTTCCCATACATTTACGTCTAGTGACTCTCTACTTAGTATCCACCTCGACTCGAGGTAGAAAAGAAAATGTAAGAAACTAGTTACTGCTAGCTAGTGGTCAGGTTATAGTTTGGTGGTGTCACACCAAAACGTGGAGAATCGCGTCGTGTCAAAGTGACCTCTCACTCGTGCCGCTATATATTGTACGGTAGAGGTACATTTCTAAAACTGGCCCAGGGCGTACGGGGATTGGAATCCTTTTGGAATCCGAGAGATTTAAAACCGGGGGAGGAGTATAGTACGCTGTAGTAGTAGCGCGCGTAAACAACTACGCTACGATACTAGCGGGGGCGATAAGGAATATACCTAGGCTAAAAACACGCGCTACTCATGCGCGCCACCATAAAATCATTGCTGTAACGGCCCCATGGCATTGGCATGGCATTGGCATGGCATGGCACACATGCATGACTGTGGAATATACCCTGGCCTTGCCCGTGGAATATGCGACCGTGGGGATAGTGCGTCACCGCGCGGGGAGCATGTGAACGCGGTCGTGCATTATCTAGGGTTTTGATGCGAGATGGAACTGGCAGAGGAGGCGGAAGCGTGGCGGGGGAGGCGGAGGAGGCGGGCGGAGCTCAGGGACGGATGTAAGCTCTAGGATCGACTGAAATTTCGCCCTAGTTCCTCAGCTATGGGCTGCTTCGCGTGCTTCGGCTCCTCCAAGAAGCAGGCATCAGGGAGGAAAGGGCTGAGGAGGGAGGACAGCGCCGGATCCTTCAATAAGACCGCATCCGGTGAGTGTAGCTCGGAGAATGCGGGCGATCTGGGTTTGTTCTTGCCCTTGATCCCATTGCGCTGTGAAATGCGGGTGTGAATTAGGCAATGTACATTGCTTGCTGGCGGGAACTGATGGGCTGTCGATGCAGATAAGCTCAAATCCAAAGGCTTCTTCGATGCAAAAAAGGAAGGGAGTCGCGGCGACGAGTCCAAGATTGCTGCGCAAACATTTACGTTCCGCGAGCTTGCCTCGGCAACCAAGAATTTTCGACCGGAGTGTATGCTCGGCGAAGGAGGCTTTGGCCGTGTCTACAAAGGGCGCTTGGACAGTGGCCAGGTTCGGTGTTCTTGCTCTCTTGCAAAACCAGTTTTTTCTTTCTTGTTTGGTTTTGTTCTAACAAGTTTTCCTCCTTCCAACACTGCAGGTTGTGGCAGTGAAGCAGCTGGATAGAAACGGACTTCAAGGAAACAGAGAATTCTTGGTGGAAGTTCTGATGCTCAGCTTGCTTCACCATCCAAATCTCGTCAATTTGATCGGCTATTGTGCTGATGGCGATCAAAGGCTTCTCGTCTACGAGTTTATGCAGCTTGGGAGCCTGGAAGATCATCTACACGGTTTGTCTATTAATTTAGTTGTTTCCTACATACGAAACTGAGTGAGCTTTCGTGCAGACGTGCCGGCTGACAAGGAACCGTTGGGCTGGAACACAAGGATGAAAATAGCTGCGGGAGCTGCCAGGGGACTGGAGTACCTGCATGACAAAGCAAATCCGCCAGTTATCTATCGGGATTTCAAGTCATCAAACATCTTACTCGGCGAGGGGCATCATCCCAAGCTCTCAGATTTCGGTCTTGCAAAGCTGGGTCCAGTTGGGGACAAAACACACGTTTCAACCCGTGTGATGGGAACTTATGGCTACTGTGCACCTGAGTATGCCATGACGGGACAGTTGACCCTCAAGTCGGACGTGTACAGTTTCGGAGTCGTTCTTTTGGAGCTCATCACTGGACGGAAAGCTATCGACAATGCTAGGCCGGCCGGAGAGCACAATCTTGTTGCATGGGTAAGTTTTTGTACTCCTTTTTGTTTTCCTTCTTTCATACACGTACTTTACGCGCAGGCTAGACCCCTCTTCAAAGATCGACGAAAGTTTCCTTCTATGGCCGATCCACTCCTTCAAGGCCACTATCCAATGAGAGGCTTGTATCAGGCTCTCGCAGTAGCAGCGATGTGTCTCCAAGAGCAGGCAAATACGCGGCCGCTCATAGGGGACGTGGTGACGGCTCTAAACTATCTAGCGTCCCAAACTTACGATCCGGGTCTTTATCCAGCAAACAACAGCAGGTTCGCTCCCTCGACGCCGTCCAGGGACAGGCGTGAGCGAGAGAAGAAGTCGAGTGGGACGGAAGAGAGACGGCTCAGGGATAGAGGGGCTAGATCGTCACTACCATCGGCTCAGGGAACGCCAGAGTTGCGGTCCAAGGATCCTCGCTTCCGTGCTGCAAATGGTGGTGGGGGGAATTCTTCCGACGATTTGGAAGGTGGTCACAGGGACAGCCCGACGCATGCTGCTACCAGACACGCCAAAGCAGTGGCCACTCGCGAGCAAAGAGACCGAGCTTGGGGGGAGAGCAATAACAACAGTAGAGATAGAAAGAAGGGAAGCTTTGGTTACGATGGCTGAAGAGGGGAATTCCAGAACAACTGTGCTTTGCTTTACTACGATCTACCAGCGAAAACTGGATCACAGCGAAGAGCAGCAGCAATGCGAGCGACTGAAAATCAAAAACAAGGAACAAAAGTGGGAGCTGCTGGAAGAAAGTGTATAGAACACACGAATGGTTCTTGGTTCTTGGCAGCGAATTTGCAAGGGGGGAGTGACAGCGGCGGAGTCTTCTTTATATCTCTTTTTTCTCTACACACTCTTGCCTTTGTGGTGTTATATAGTATTATGTAAGATAGATTGTTTCCTTCTTTCCAAACAAGAAACAGCTTATGCTCTCTTACCATTGTATGGATAATTTATCTTGCAAATATTCTTTGAGGTAATTTTATTTCTCAAATATAGATAGAATGTATCATGACAAAATGAGAAATTAGTAATAATTTTAGTGCCATATAGAAATGAAAATAGGTGAATTCCTGATATATATAAACTTTGAAAGGTTATTCAATCTCAAGAATCAAGTTTAATTGATTAAATCTTAGCAATCTTAGCAATGAAATGTTTTTTGCTTCTAGCATTGCTAAGTTTGCTTCTTATAACAGTTACAATAGCAGGCCATCGGTGACGATGGAGGTCATCACGGAGGTGGTGGAGGTGGTGGTGGTAGCTCAGGTAAATCACAAAATAAAAATTGTGTAGAAGCTTTGGTTTCTTATACGTGATCAATGATTTATCACAGATCCTACACAGTCTCTCCCATGTACAATTCCGAAAGTAATGAGCAAGCGAGCCCTCCTGCTGATTATTGCCCTTCATCGCCATCAACTTCATCGACTCCATCGACTCCACAAGCTCCACCTCCGCTCCAAGTTGCTCTTCCTTGCTCTGCTGACGATGAAGGCATACACGAGGAAAACTAGAGCATGAGCGCGGATAGACTTCCATGTTTCCATTCGCCTCTCCCCACAAACTTGCGAACTAATAGACTCTTGCGTTCTTCCACTTACTTGATATTGATCTCCAGGAACTTGTCCATTGCGTCAACCACGGCAGGAGGCCATTCCAAGCTCGAGCCTATCCACCTTATACAACACAGGAAATCCATCAAAGCAGCTTTTCACAGAACTAAATCCATGTTTCCAGACCTTGCATCGCTAAAATTTGGATTTTGCACGCCGGCTTGATTGAACTGGTCTTCTGCTTGGCTTCGGTTGCCTTCTTTCCAGAGAAGAGCTGCTAATGCTGCATGAGCTTCGGCATAGTTGGGATACTTCCTCACGAGGCCTTGCAGCAATTTCTTTGCTGCTTGGACTTGATCTAGCTGAATGCTCCATCAAAGCAAAAGAAAACTAAAGATGCGGGAGTCTTACTTACCTGGAAGAGAACTAGTGCTTGCTTGAATCGGTATCCTGCGATTCCAGGAGCTAAAGTGGCAGCTCTCTCGTAAGCACTTGCAGCAGCAGCATAGTTTTTGACACGAACATCCACGTTTCCCAGATTATACCACGCTGCGTACTCCTGTAAATTTCTTCCTAAGCGAAGAACAAAAACAACAAGAAATACCCGAGGATCGATTTTAATGGCTGCCTCACAGTCAGCAATGGCATCGCCATAGTTTCCTAGCGCCTGAGTACAAAAGATAGAGTTTGAGTGAAAGTCTAGAAGAACTTATTTACCTCGTTCGCAATGGCTCGATTGAGCAGCGGAACTGGTGCTCCAGGCGCAAGAATTACTGCTTTCGTGTAATCTTCTAGCGCTTGCTGGTACTTCTTGAGTGACACTCTCACGTTTCCACGGTTGGACCACACGCTAGCATTTGTATCATCCTCGGATAGAAGCTCCGAGAAGAGGGCCTCGGCATAATCAAAGTCACCACTTACAGCTGCTCGAATCGCCTCCCGCAACTTTGGATTGTCAACGTCTTCCAGCCTCACTTGCTCGCACCGAGCCACACTCGTCAAGCCGAAAAGCAAAGTGGCTGGCACTCCAATCGTCGACAAAATGGCCAATTTTCTTCTCGTCGTCGTCGGCTTGAGCTTGTGCTGTGGCTGCTGGTGCTGGATTTGCAGATTCTTGCCCAGCGGTGGAAGAAAGTTGCGAGCATCGAGAGTTATCATGATATCTTTTGAGAGTGAGCTCTAGCAAAGCGTTAGCGAGTGACACGAACTAAGATCTCTTTTAATCCAGAAAGTTGGTTTGCATCGTCTCACCCGTTTCTAGATCTCTCAGTCGTCTACGGTGCTCAGAAAGCCTCCAACAAAGCCAGCACCATTGCAGTTTCCACACAAGATCTGCCTCTTCCCCCTGGAAAGTTTTCTCGGTTTCTCAATCGGAAGAACAAGTTTTAGCAGTACCTGCACAGCCAGCACATCTCTCCGGTTTTGAAACGTCCTCCAAAATGATCCTCCAAGTTGACGCCATCGCCTTTGCATGAGGTGCAAGACTTCGCCCCTGTGAAAAAGAATAGAATTTGAAGAACAATCCATGAGAAACAAAAAAAAGCTCACCATTTCCAGTACACTCTGGACAGATGATGCTCTTGCTTCCAGACGAAGATGGCGAAGGAGGAGCGCTGCTACTTGCCTGGAAACCAAGAATGCGGTACTTAGCTATGGGAATTAGAGGAAATACTTGCCTTGGTGACGATAAGAGAATGCTGGTGCCGTTGTTTCAAGCACGCCTGTGGAATCGCGGGCTTGGAACAAGTTTTGGAGCGAGCCCAGAAGCTGGGATTGCAGTGCACGACTAGAGAGGACGACGCCATAGCAGCGCTCTCACTCTAAAGGCCAAATAAACGTCAAGGGCTTCTACTTAAATGCTATATACTGGATTTGCCACCTCGTTCGAGCAAGAGAAATCCTTCTCGTGGCGATGTTCTATGGAAAAATTGGATCTTTGTTTACATGTAACTCCCTTCGCTGGGTAGTATTTACATTTGCAAAGGGTCCTGGAAGAATTTGAGGAAGTGTCATAGAGAAATCGCTTCATCGTCTCTGGAAGTTCAAGAACTTGATGCACAGGCCGAAGACGACCGCGATTGTGACGACGAGCGCAACATGCACGCCTGCGACCACACCCAGGAAATCGTGCTCGTAGCCGAAGTAGTCTCTCAAAAACTCTTGCACTGGCACTGGCTGCCTCGTCTCGTCTGTGAGCCTCAGTGGCGCAGTAATATCCCCGAGCTGAGAAGTGATGATTCCATACAGCGTCCACGCGGGTGGCGAAAGCCAGTAGCACCATCTCCACCAAATTGGCATGCTCTGCATCGTGCAAGACAAAAAAATGAGTCTCCTCGATCGAGCAAAAGCGAAAAAAGATTGATCATATACGTACCGGTCGAGGGATGAGAAAACCCGCGAAGAGGTTCCACACTGCGTAGAATCCCGTCGAACAAATGGCCGCCACCCTCTCGTTGGGTGTGATTGCCACGGCCATCATCCCGTAGAGCGTGAAGAAGAGGAAGGAGAAGTAGGAGAAGAAGACGAACCACAAAAACTTTGCGGCCGTCCACTCGAGTTTCATCATCGAGTAGACAATGGCCGCGTATGAAACTGCCTGAACCAAAACGTAGAAGAGCTCGATAATCACCTGAAAGAAACGTCTGAGATATGTTTCTTCGTGTCACCATAGCCAAAGCTTCAAACTACATTACCTGAGCAAAGGCGTAAGGGAGAGCGGAGTACATTCCAGCGGCTTTCTCTCGATAGTAAACAGCTCGCTCCACTGAAACAACCGGTTGAACTCCCACTGCGTTGCAAACTCCAATGAAATACACGGCCGAAAACATGGATCCCATGAGATTGAACAAGTCTTGCTGCCTTTCTCTGCAAAGTAAACAAAACCGTG
Organism: Selaginella moellendorffii; assembly: GCF_000143415.4. Taxonomy (NCBI): domain Eukaryota; kingdom Viridiplantae; phylum Streptophyta; class Lycopodiopsida; order Selaginellales; family Selaginellaceae; genus Selaginella; species Selaginella moellendorffii. Next base: position 1,546,765 of record NW_003314283.1, on the reverse strand, counting down.
TCAACTTTGTCAAACATTATCGCAGCAAAAGCTTGCCTACCTTTGCGAGCCGATGTCCCAAAACATAGTGCCAAACATGAGAGCAGCAGTGAGCGTGAAGAACAGGCGTCCCAAAACATAGTATGGATTCTTCCAGTAAGATCGATGCTGCTTCCACAAGCAGGCCACTACTTGTCCCCCAAACGAGAGAGGAAATTGCGAAGGGAAAGACAAGTCGACCGAGCCTGGAGGAGGTGTGCGTAGATCAGCAATCACAGCTTGGTTGTGCCTGATAATTCATTGATCAGTCCCAAAACTCTCAAAGAATGTTATAACTTACTGGTAGAGAGTTGACGACTTGTAGATCTCAGAGTAGTCGACATTCAGCCGGTGTTCTACGTCCGGATTCGTAACCTCGAGCATCCAAGTTGCCGGATTGTATCCGTCAGGGATACAAGGAACACCAGGAACAGCCTGCACAAACAAGTCGCGCTCGTTTAGAACCGAGTTTTGCAGAAGAAAAAAACTATCACGTACTTCAAAGTAGTCGATGAGTCTGCTCGAATGATTTCCAAGAGGACCAGAGTAAATCACTCGCCCTCCTCGTTGCATGAGCAACAGCTAAAACCACACAAACATAACAATCAGCACAAAAGCTGGAAAAGAGAAACTCTCTGTTGATCAAAAGATCTTACCTCATCAAAGGATTCGAAGATGTCAATGCTCGGCTGGTGAATGGTACAAACGACGGTGCGTCCCGTGTTCACGGTATTACGTACGGTTCTCATGACGATTGCAGCGGCCCGAGCATCCAGACCCGAGGTTGGCTCGTCCATAAAAATGATGGATGGATTCGCAACGAGTTCTACTCCTACTGTCAGTCTCTTTCGCTGCTCGGTGGAGAGCCCGTCCATTCCAGGGCGACCAACGATGGCATCTCGAATAGGAGTGAGCTCCACAAGCTCCATTATCTCCTCCACAAACATCTAAACCACAAGGGAAAAGAAAATGCTCAAAGTCAGAAACCACTTGAACTTGAACGCTCAGCAAAAACACTTACCAGTCTAGTCCCCTTGGATACATCCTCAGACAGTCGAAGCCAAGCCGAAAAGACGAGCGATTCGTAGACAGTCACGTTTGGTGAGTGGATATCGTTTTGCTCGCAATAGCCAGAGACTCTAGTAAACGTTTCCTGCTTCTTTGGAAATCCCGAGATGGAGATCTCACCCTCGATGTGGCCACCAGTTTTACGTCCAGCCAAAACATCCATGAGTGTAGTTTTTCCAGCTCCACTTACGCCCATCAGAGCCGTAAGAACTCCAGGCCTGAAGCTGCTGCTTATGTCGTGAAGAAGCTGGAGTCTGCTCTCGTCCACGCCTTCTTTTAGCATCTCCTGGAAGTATGAAATGAGATTTTCGGAAGACAACAAAAAAAGAGAGCTCAGTTTTGCAAACCAACCGGAGGCATGTCTACGTAATACTTGACGTTGCTGAAGGCCAACGCCAGTGGCTTGAAAGGAAGAACCATTCCAGTTTTCTTGGTGTCAGCTTGTTTGCTTAGCTCGAGCTCAGTAGCTGCAAGAAACAAATACGGGAAATCAGATCGCCCTCGTGAGAATGGAAAAACGTAGACTTACCCGAGTCATAAACCTTAGACTGATTCTTGTGTCCTGTGACCGAGACTATCGCTTGATTAGATTTACTGGGAGCTGCGAAAATAGATGGAAATCTTATAACGTAAGAACTTCAAGAGTGATCAGTAATTCTTACCGCGAAGATAGGTCAAGGCCAAAGTGAAACCAACATTAAAAAGGATGACGTAGCCAAGCTCAGCACCAGCTCCAATCCAGTACCAGTAATCATCAGAAAAAAGTCCTCGTGACTCTAGGAAGTTCCTTCCATCTGTGGAGTCCCCTTCAGTCTACAAGAAAGAAAAGATCGATGATTAAACTTGTGAGAATGAAATGCTTGTCTTAGATAGGACTCACCTGTTGCCACCTTGATGCACTAAACTCATTAACAGCGAGAGCGCTTTGCCCATACATCATTGGAGACGACCAGTACCCCCAGATCCACCAAGCATGAATGCTATCTGGAACCAAGAAATAGGAGAAACTTAGATATTACAAACTGCGAGAAACGAGTTTCGTTACCTCTGGAGAGAACAAAGCCACCCAGCGAAAAGATGACCAACAGAGCAAACGACCCAAAAGTGTTTGCTACAACCATCTTCTGTGAGAGCGCAGCAATAAACCGGAAGAGTCCTCCGGCCATCTGATGGACCAAGAATATAATTAGATACTGGCGAAAGAGTCTGTCAAAATAGATGACATAAACCATTAGAGATGTCAACAAAGCCTCGTAAGGATTTTACAAACCTTGAAACGCTAGGAGCGAAACCAATCACGTAGTATGTCATGAATACAAACATTGCTGTTTCCAAAAGCGAGAGCGGAAGCCTCGTAATTACTGTCGCGATCGAATATGCCCAGGCAGGAAACAGCATTTGGTCTCGTTGCTTGAAAAACACCGGAAGGCGTTGGATCGTCATGGAAAGCTCCACAAAACCACTGAACATGATCGTAGCCAGGGCAAAAAACAAGGCTCCCATGTAAAGTTCCGCATCATCGGTGCTGTTGGACTGAATGTGTGTCCGTAGGAAAACGGTCATAGTGATCAAGGCCGTGATAAAGAGCTGCAAATTCGAGTTTTTCTTTAGTCACTTGAGATCATCCTGGGTGAAAAAGATCTACGTACCTGTGTACACTTGAAGACGTAGACAAAAGCGTCCCTTTTCATCAGAAGCACTTGCCTTGCCATCACTGCTTTGAAAATGTCCCACTTGCCAAGGCCGTATTTCTTGGTCACAAGTGCCGCTGGATGAGATTTAGTTGTGTCAAAACGCGTTGAAAGCTCCTCGGCTAACTTCTGACCAACATGAAATCCCTCGAATGCGCGTGCGAATTTATCCACGGACACGTATTCGTAAGGCTTGTCCTCGACGGCCCAGTACTGCTCCTGATCTTTTCTCGACGTTACTTCTTGTAGGAAATCTGCGACTCCTTTCCTTGGAGGACACTTGAATCCCTGGGAGACGAAGAAATCGAGCACAAGCTCCCGTGGACCCTGATAAACAATCTGGCCTTCGGCCAGGAGGATCAAGTCGTCGAAGAGCTCGTAAGTTTCTGGCGCCGGTTGTAGCAAGGACACAACCACCGTAGCATCCAACACGTGAACCGTATGCCTCAAACTTTTTATAATTTGGTACGTGGTGGAGGTGTCGAGACCAGTCGATATCTCGTCCATGAAAAGAGATTTGGCTGGCCCAACTAGCATCTCACCTGAAAGTTTTAAGAACTTGTTAGCAAGCTCGCGACTCAATTGTTGGAGCACTCACCAGTAGTAACACGCTTCTTTTGTCCACCAGAGATTCCTCTACGCATTGCATCGCCAACTAGTGTATCAGCACAAATGTCCAATCCGAGGATCTATACACGAGAAAACATATATAAAAACTCAGTCCACATTGAACTATTATAGCACTGAAGAAATACCTTCAGGATGTAATCCGTGACAATAGTGGTTTCCTGGCCTTGGATGGCAGAAGCCTGTTTCCACAAAAATATATGGAAGTGGAGACGTTTTTCGTAAGTTCTTTACCTTCATGTAAGCATCAATATCAAGGTCTGGTTTGATCTTGGCATTCTTTTCTCTTCTAGCCAACTCCATAACCATTTCTGTTGTAGACAAGAAAAAGAGGTTGTCAGTCAGTACTAAAGCTTGTGATGCAATAGCTTTGGAGATAATTACCATGGCTGCTTCCAACTCCTTGACACCTCGAAGAAAAATCAAAGGTTTCTCTCACTGTCAATTCTCCCATATGCAAGTCATGCTGGCTAATGTAGGCTGACGTTCTCTGGGGCACAAACTCTGTCATATCGGAGCCATTGTAGGTGATGCGACCCGAAACCTGGATGAGGGAAAAGAGAAAATGGAGTTTGAGAAACTTCCTTGATAAACTTTAGATGATAAGAACTTGTTCTTGCCTTGAGTGACTTGTCCAATTTGCCGGCGAGTGCTAGAAGGAGCGTAGTTTTGCCCGCACTGGGAGGACCCAAGAGCAAAGTCATCCTGGAAGGCTTGATGATGCCACGGACATCGCGCAAGACTTGGAGTGGATGCTTGTTTGATGGAACGAGATGAAGCAAGCCGAGGACTCCCTCCACCCCATTGACAACAAAGTTGTAGAGCGTTGGAAGAGCTCGCTTTCCCACATGAGCCTCAGCTTCTACATTGAGACCCTCAAACCGGACTTCGATTTTGGGAAGCTCCACTCCAACCCTGCAAACAGAAAAAGAAAAGAGCTGAGAAAAATCCCGATGTGACAAAGTTAAGAGCTTGCCTATCGATTCTTTCTCGGAGCCTCCTGACGAACTTCTCGTCCTCCGACTCCTGGACGCCCAGCAGCTTCTGGATGAGGCCCCTCTTTTCTTGTGATCCGAGCTTCTTCACATCCTGATAAGTAATTTGCTGCCCCCCATTCTCCCCAAGATTTTGGAGGAGTGCTGTCCTGAGACGATTGTGGGTTGGAAGCTTTTCCAACGCAACCCACTTGAGAGCCTCTTCATCATCGAAACGAATCGATCCACTCTCGGAAAAACAATCACCCGACATTGCCACCTCCATGATCGATCGATGAATGTGTTTAGATACCAAGGGAAGCAAATGCTCGGGTTTTTATGCTCCAGTCTTCTCTGATTTTACAATACAAGTCTCTTGAGCGCGAGATCAAAGTTGGTAGGCTCTACTTGACAATTATAATACACTGGTAAAATGTTATGCGTTGAAGCAGAGTTTTTCTCTTTGTCAGCTGTCAAACGAGGAAGCTCATCGCAAAAAGTTTCATACGAGGCTTCCTTTCATGACTTTGTATTGTTTAAATCGTGGTCCGCGTTTCAATAGTCAAAACATTCCCACGCCGAGGTACGTTATCTTGTTTCCGAGATAACACTTTCTAAGATCAGTGGCTTCATTCCGGTTAAGCGCGTGAAATTCTGCACCTAGAAAGTATTTGTAGTAGTTACATAGTTTATTTGTACGTGATCATGCCTTTATAAACAGGGCTCAGGAGAACCATTGTTAATATCAACCATCTCTAAATGTGTGCATGATGACTAGGGTTAAATTTATAAATGAGTAGCGATTTAAAGTCTAGGCGTGTAAAGTCTCTTGTAGAAGAAGGCTAAGCTCGTGCTGGATGATGTTACTCGCCGGAGACGCTTGAGGCAAGGGCCGTTTCTTGTGTGCGATGGCGTGTCCGGGGAGGAAGCCAAGGCGCTACTAAACTACGAAGAGATCACGAGTTATGGCGTGCAATACGAGAATGGCAGCTTGTTGGTGTGCGGGGACAACACTCATTTCCATGGCCAAGCTCGGATGTGGATGGCGGCCACCCTCATACCCGAGACCGGCATGAGGAGGGTATGTTTTGGGTTCCCTCATTTGATCCTTTCCTCCGGCGTGATCAAGAAGGTGGATTTTGGAGCCAAGAGCAGCGACGGGTTTGTGGAGCCGATCGTGGTGGGAGAAGTTGCGTTCACCAGCGAGGATGATGCAATCTTGGAGAAGAACTCTCTCGCGCTTGAGTCTGTGAATCTGGTGTTTGGGTTTTCTCTCGAGTACGACGAGATGGCTCGAAAGGGGAGCTACAAGTTTTTTGTGGGGTGCCGGTCATGGGGCAAGGACACGATCAGGAGCTTCAGCAAGCCCAACCAAGATGACTTTCCCCGCTGAAGAGGTGTTCAAGCATCCTGCTCTGGAAGATTTTGTTCTGGAGAGGCAGGGAACTGCTTTTGAGATTGATCTCGAGGGCTTCGTGGAGCATATGAATTCCTGCACGGACATCGCCAGCATACAAAAAGTAGCTCATGACAAGTACCACTTATTGCCTTGCCATGGCTCCCACACCGTAAGATGCATCTTTGCTTATTTGACAACATGGGGATGACCAGGATGATGACGATCGGGGAAGCTGGCAGTCGGCATTCTCTGTTTTTCTGTAGAATTTTTAGGAAAAGATGCCTACATTGTTCTCTTTAGTTGTAGATGGTGCTACAAACTCTGGCTTGATTAACATGAAAACGATTGTCAAAGTACGTTTCAGGTAGTGCTCAAGGTATGATCGATCATTCATGAACAAGCTATAAATTGCTCACTCAAAGTGGACCAGGCTCTTATCACTTCTTTGTGGGCTTTAATTGACACAGTTACATAGGTTGTGGATGATTTTCTAGAAAAAACATAGGTAAGGAACTTCTGGATGATATTGGAAAGTAGATACCCTTCAACGACTCACCAAGGACCTAGGGGAAGGAAGAGAGTTTATGGTGGTGAACAAAAAGACGATTTCTGCCTCTACCATCAAGCTACACCCGTTAGGCAACATTGAAGTTGAAACCGTGCCATCGGCGAGGGAAGTGTGGCTGCCATGGATTCCTGCCCGGTAAAACTGCCCGAGGGACTGGATTCATTCGAGCTAGGCATCAAATCAATGATCACGGCCTATCAGAAAGTACCAAGCAGCTGTGGCGGCCCCGCAAACGACCACCACTCCAGCGGAAAACAATGCCCGGACCGAAATCAAATCGGATGTTGGAGGCGGGAAAAAGGAATGGAAGTTCCAAGCTGAAATGTTTGACAAGAACAAGAAATCCTGGGCTTCGAAGGAGCTCCACCATCCATCCATGAATGGTATGAGAATCTAGAGTGGAAGAAAGACAATGTCCCTTGATGACTTGTAGTTTTTCCAAACAAGGAACTGTGACAATATAATGGAAAGCACAGGACGAGTTTTATCTATGGCTCATAACAACAAAAAGGCTCAAGAATGATGCTATGCACAACAATAGACTCTCAACCAAGAGTAACTTAACAACGGTATTCAAGCTTGCTGGCTTCTTCCAAGAGCTCTCCAGGACAAGTTCATGTCTCCTTGTCGATAGCTGCAATCTGCCTCACCAAATCCCACAACCGGCGATATGAGGCTGCGTGAGTGCGGGGCCACAGCTCTGGCTCGGCAGCTATAATTGAAAAGCAGGATGAAACTCGGTCGTTTCCTTCACCTACACAGTAAGCCTGGAGCAAAAGGGAGCGCGTCAAGGGAAAACTTAAACGAAGAGAATGAAAGAACCTGTAGCTGCACCGCCTGTGACGATGATCGCGCGTGAAACTCTTCTGGATACTTTTTTGTTCCGTCTTCTCCGAGCACGCTTTGTAAAGCTGCTTGGCCATACTGCATCAGGGTGCTGCTCGCCTCTCGGATCATGTAACGCCCATTGTTGTGCTCCGGAGGGAAATGCTCCGAACGTAAAAGAGTGTAGACAATTTCGCAGCTGCGCTGGGAACAAGCCCTGCAAGCACAAAAGCGTTATGTCATTACAGTAGATTTCTCTGACCTGTTATATGATTACGTGCTTCCATTGCTCTGCGGTTCTGATCCGGATTGGGAGCACCAAACATTGACCATTGGAATTAAATATTAATTAATCAGAGTAGGATTACATCCCTGTTTAATATTTACATTTATCAAAACTGGAGCAAAAATGTGTTGGCGATGCTTTATCGTCTCTGGAAGTTCAAGAACTTGATGCACAGGCCGAAGACGATCGCGATTGTAACGACGAGCGCAACATGCACGCCTGCGACCACACCCAGGAAATCGCGCTCGTAGCCGAAGTAGTCTCTCAAAAACTCTTGCACTGGCACTGGCAGCCTCGTCTCGTCTGTGAGCCTCAGTGGCGCAGTGATATCCCCGAGCTGAGAAGTGATGATTCCATACAGAGTCCACGCGGGTGGCGAAAGCCAGTAGCACCATCTCCACCATATTGGCATGCTCTGCATCGTGCAAGAGAAAAAAAATGAGTCTCCTCGATCGGGCAAACGCGAAAAAAGATTGATCATATACGCACCGGTCGAGGGATGAGGAAGCCCGAGAAGAGGTTCCACAGCGCGTAGAATCCAGTGGAAGAAATTGCCGCCACCCTCTCGTTGGGCGTGATTGCCACGGCCATCATCCCGTAGAGCGTGAAAAAGAGGAAGGAGAAGTAGGAGAAGAAAACGAACCACAAAAACTTTGCGGCCGTCCACTCGAGTTTCATCATTGAGTAAACAATGCCCGCGTATGAAACTGCCTGAACCAAAACGTAGAATAGCTCGATGATCACCTGAAAAGGACGCTTTCAAGTAAGATTCTTGCCACCATAGCCAACGCTATGTAACTTTACCTGAGCAAAGGCATAGGGGAGAGCTGAATACATTCCAGCAGCTTTTTCTCGATAGTATACAGCTCGCTCTACTGAAACAACTGGTTGAATCCCCGCTGCGTTGCAAACTCCAATAAAATACACGGCAGAATACATGGATCCCATGAGGTTAAAGAGGTCTTGCTGCCTTTCCCTGCAAAGTAAACATAAACTTTGTGAAAAGATCAGGATTAAAGCTTGCCCACCTCTTTGAGCCAACGTCCCAAAACATGGTGCCAAACATGAGAGCAGCAGTGAGCGTGAAGAACAGGCGTCCCAAAACATAGTAAGGATTCTTCCAGTAAGATCGATGCTGCTTCCACAAGCAGGCCATTACTTGTCCCCCAAACGAGAGAGGAAATTCCGAAGGAAAAGACAAGTCGACCGAGCCTGGAGGAGGTGTGCGTAGATCAGCAATCACAGCTTGGTTGTGGCTGGTAATGCATTGATCAGTCCCAAAACTCTCAGCAAAAGAATATTAAAACTCACTGGTAGAGAGTTGACGACTTGTAGATCTCAGTGTAGTTCACATTGAGCCGGTATTCTACATCCGGATTCGTCACCTCGAGCATCCAAGTTGCTGGATTGTAGCCGTCGTGGATACGAGGAACCCCAGGAACAGCCTGTGCAAACAAAGTCTCTCGTTAACAATGCAGTGTTGGAGAAAAACTATATGAAACTTACTTCGAAGTATTCGATGAGTCTGCTCGAATGTTTTCCAAGAGGACCAGAGTAAATCACTCGGCCACCTCGTTGCATGAGCAGCAGCTAAACACCACAAACATAACAATCAGCACAAAAGTGGGAAAAGAGAAACTCTCTGTTGATCAGAAGATCTTACCTCATCAAAGGATTCGAAGATGTCAATGCTCGGCTGGTGAATGGTACAAACGACGGTGCGTCCCGTGTTGACGGTATTGCGTACTGTTCTCATGACAATCGCGGCAGCCCGAGCGTCCAGACCCGAAGTTGGCTCGTCCATAAAAATGATGGAGGGATTTGCAACGAGTTCCACTGCTACAGTCAGTCTCTTTCGCTGCTCCGTGGAGAGCCCGTCCATTCCAGGGCGACCAACGATAGCATCGCGGATAGGAGTGAGCTCCACAAGCTCCATGATCTCCTCTACAAACATCTACACAAGAAAACAACCAAGAATCGTGAGAAACTTGAAAGCCAACGAAAACAAGAAATAACGACAGAGTGAGAAACCTCTGAAACCTCTGAAACCTGTGAAAAAGCACTCACCAGTCTGGTCTCTTTTGATACATCCTCTGACAGTCGAAGCCAAGCAGAAAAGACGAGCGATTCGTAGACAGTCACATTTGGCGAGTGGATATCGTTTTGCTCGCAATAGCCAGAGACTCTGGTGAAAGTTTCCTGCCTCTTTGGATATCCCGAGATGGAGATCTCACCCTCGATGTGGCCACCAGTTTTACGTCCAGCCAAAACATCCATGAGTGTAGTTTTTCCAGCTCCACTTACGCCCATCAGAGCCGTGAGAACTCCAGGCCTGAAGCTGCTGCTTATGTCGTGAAGAAGCTGGAGTCTACTCTCTGTGACGCCTTGTTTTAGCATCTCCTGGAAGTGATCAAATGAGCAATGTGAGAACTTCGCATGAGAAAGAGCTCAGTTTTGCAAACCAACCGGAGGCATGTCTACGTAATAGTTGACATTGCTGAACGACAACGCCAGAGGCTTGAAAGGAAGAACCATTCCCTTCTTCTTTTCAGCTGGTTGGCTCAGCTCGATCTCGTTAGCTGCATTAAGGTATGGAAATCAGATCTCGCTCGTGGTCGTGAAAATAGTAAATTTACCTCTATCAGAAGCTTTGAACTGGTTTTTGTACGTTTTGGTCGTTTCCACAGATGCTATTGCTTGATTGGATTTACTTGGAGCTGCCAGAGATAAGAAGAGCACACTTCGTAAGTTTGTGAGAAAAGCTTTAAGAGTGATCACTTACCGCGGAGATAGGTCAAAGCCAACGTGAAGCCAACATTGAAAAAGATAATGTAACCAAGCTGAGCACCAGCTCCAATCCAATACCAGTATCCATCAGCAAAGAGTCCTCGGGACTGTAAGAAGTTCCTCGCAATCGTGGCATTCCCATCCATCTACAGGAAAGAGAGAAGGTGATCAAACTTCTGAGCTAGTTTTTAAATAAGACTCACCCGCTGCCACCTTGTTGCACTAAACTCATTGACAGCAAGTGCGTTTTGCCCATACATCATTGGAGACGACCAATAGCCCCAGATCCACCAAGGATGTATGCTATCTGGAACCAAATGAAAAGGAAGAAAATTAGATGCTATAAACAGCGAGAAACAAGTCTTTTACCTCTTGAGAGAACAAAGCCACCCAGCGCAAAGATGACCAAGAGCGCGAACGAGCCAAACGTGTTTGCTATGACGATTTTCTGTGAGAGTGCAGCGATAAATCGGAAAAGTCCTCCTGCCATCTGATGGACCAAGAACAGAAGCAAGAACTGGCGAAAGAGTCTGTCAAAAAGTTAACAAATGTCTTAGAGATATCAACAAGCCTTGTAAGAAGTTTTACAAACCTTGAAGCGCTGGGAGCGAAGCCGATAACGTAGTATGTCATGAACACCCAGATTGCTGATTCCAGCAGCGAGAGTGGAAGCCTTGTGATTATTGTAGAGATTGAGTATGCCCAGGCAGGAAATAGCTTTTGGTCCCTTTGCTTGAAAAACACTGGGAGGCGTTGGATTGTCATGGAGACCTCAGCGAAACCACTGAACATGATAGTAGCCAGACCAAAAAACAATGCTCCCATGTACAGTGTCGCATCATTTACGTTGTTGGCATGAATATTTGTCCGTAAGAAAACTGTCATCGTGATCGCGGCCATGATAAAGAGCTGCAAAGTCGAATTCTGCTTTAGTGACTCGAGATTATCAACATCTACGTACCTGTGTACACTTGAAGACGTAGACAAAAGAGTCCCTTTTCATCAGGAGCATCTGCCTCGCCAGGACTGCTTTGAAAATGTCCCACTTGCCGAGGCCGTATTTCTTCGTCACAAGTGCCGCTGGATGAGATTTAGTCGTGTCAAAAGGCGTCGAAAACTCCTCGGCTAAGTTCTGACCAACATGAAACTGCCGGAATGCGCTTGAGAATTTCTCTACGGATACGTATTCGTAAGGCTTCTCCTCGTCAGCCCAGTACTGCTCTTGGTCTTTTCTCGACGTGACTTCTTGTAGGAAATCCGCGACTCCTTTCCTTGCAGGACACTTGAATCCCTGGGAGTCGAAGAAATCGAGCACAAGATCCCGCGGGCCCTGATAAACAATCTGGCCTTCGGCCAGGAGGATCAAGTCGTCGAAGAGCTCGTAAGTTTCCGGGGCTGGTTGTAGCAGAGACACAATCACAGTAGCATCCAAGACATGAACCGACTGCCTCAAGCTTTTCACGATTTGGTACGTGGTGGAGGTGTCAAGACCAGTTGAAATCTCGTCCATAAAAAGAGATTTGGCTGGCCCGACCAGCATCTCCCCTGAAAGTTTAGGAAAGAACTTGTAAGCAATTCTGCAATCCAATTGTTTTAGGACTAACCAGTAGTAACACGCTTCTTTTGTCCACCGGAGATACCTCTGCGCATTGCATCTCCAATAACTGTATCAGCGCAGATATCCAATCCTAGGATCTACAGGACGAAAAGAAAGAAAAGAAAGAAAATCAATGATATTAAACTAAGGTACTAGCTAAGAAAATGGCACTCATACCTTCAAGATGTAATCTGTGACAATGGTGGTTGCCTGACCTTTGATAGCAGAAGCCTGTTTCCACAGAAAACATAAGAAAGTTGATTCATTTTTGTTAAGTTCCTTGCCTTCATGTAAGCATCAATAGCAAGGTCGGGTTTGATTTTGGCATTCTTTTCTCTTCTTGCCAGCTCCATAACCATTTCTGTTTTAGAGAACAAAGAGCTGGCGATAGTCAGTAGCTGTGATGCAATAGCGATGAAGATTATATTACCATGTCTGCTTCCAACACCTTGGCACCGGGAAGAAAAATCAAAGGTCTCTCTCACGGTCAGTTCTCCCATATGCAAGTCATGCTGGCTAATGTAGGCAGAAGTTCTTTGCGGCACAAACTCTGTCATATCAGAGCCATTGTAGGTGATGCGACCCGAAACCTGTATGAAAAGAAAAAAGAAGATAAATAAAAACTGTAGAGAAAATTCTTCATATTTTTTCGAGGATGAGAACTTCTGAGAGCTTGTTCTTGCCTTAAGTGACTTGTCTAGTTTCCCAGCGAGTGCAAGAAGGAGTGTAGTTTTGCCCGCACTGGGAGGACCCAAGAGCAAAGTCATCCTGTCTCAATGAAAGAAAGTAAGATGAGTTCTAGTTCATTGGAGTTCTTGCGAATTGAAGGAAGCACTACAAACCTGGAGGGCTTGATGATGCCACTGATATTGCGCAAGACTTTGAGTGGATGCTTGTTTGATGAAATGAGATGAAGCAAGCCGAGAATTCTCTCCACCCCATTGACAACAAAGTTGTAGAGCGTGGGAAGAGCTCTCTTTCCCACATGAGTTTGAGCCTCAACAGTGAGACCCTCAAACCGGACTTCGATTTTGGGAAGCTCGACTCCAACCCTGCAAACAAAGAACTAAAGAACTAAGAAAAAAACCCTTCCAAAGAGATTGACAAGTTGTAAGAACTTGGAACTTGCCTATCGATTCTTTCGCGGAGCCTCTTGACGAAGATCTCGTCCTCTGATTCCTGGACGCCCAGCAGCTTTTCGATGAGGCCCCTCTTCTCTTGGAATCCGAGCTTCTTGACATCCTGATAAGCAATTTCCTGTCCATCCTCCCCGAGATTCTGGAGGAGGGCTGTCCTGAGACGATTGTGCGTGGGAAGCTTTTCCAACGCAACCCATTTGAGAGCCTCCTCGTCGTCGACACGAAGCGATCCACTCTCGGAAAAATGGTCACCCGTCATTGCAGCCTCCATGGTCGATCAATGGTGTTTCCACTTTCCACAAAACGCAGAGCTCACAAAGAAGAGGTTCTTATGCTCTCACCCATTTACTATCACAGTACCGCCAAAGAGAAAAGCTTTGACCCGACAATCAACGCTGGTAGGCGACACTGTAGAAAAATGTATAGAAAATGTTGACGATATCAAAGATCTTGTTTTCCGTGGTTGTCAAGCGGAACTTGGTAGGAAGGTCACGAGAGGAAATTACATATCAAACTTCCTTTCCGATGATATCAGTTAAAATCTAATCACGTTTTTTTCCCAAAGGCAATCGCCCACGTTTGATAATTTTCCAGTCAAGCGCGTCGGGCGGCTTCCTGGTATAAAAGCCCAACCAGAGAAACCCAGACAATTCATCGATCCCAGTCTACAATCTTCCATCCTCTAGCCTGAAATTTGAGATTTTCTCTTTTTCTTCATAACACCCATGGCAAGTTCATATCCAAAGGACAAGATTGCATTCCTGTACATCCACAGAGAGAGTGGTGAGATTGGCTTCGTCTCACAATCTGCGTCTAGGCATGTCCCAGTACTAGCAGCCAAGTGCGATTTCTTGTTCTCCTCCATGGTCGCGAGCGACAAGGCGGAAGATTTAGAGGCGGCAAAGCAGGCCACACGCTCAGTTGCTCCAGATATGAACAAGTACACCATTTCCATGCTTGGAGCAGCAGCTGACCAGGAGTGGACAGCCACCGTCTACGAGAGATACATTGGGAACGGGTTCGAGGGCGTGGTTTTCATCCAGGATCCCAATCTCCAGGAGGAGGACAGCGAGAGCATGAGCTATCTGGCCTCTCTGCTGCTGGACAACGGCGTCATGACCAGAGATTGCCTTCTGGAGCCCTTCAGCTCGCACACACCTCAAGAGGTGGACGACATCACCTCCCAAGTTGTGGACATCATCGAGAAGAATTACATCCACTTCCCAAAGCACGACCAGTGGTTCACAAGTGGGGGCAAGCAGAGGTTTGCGGACAAGGTGAGGTACCACGTCGCAAGAAACATTCCACTCGAGTTCGTCTTGCCCGCATTTCCAGTCAAGTCGTGCAATCCCGACAAGACTCTGGGAAAGTGCCCGGACAAGGCCGAGGAGCTGGCCATCCATTCCATGAAGATTGTTGCGGATCTCATCAAGGCCGTGTATGCTCCAGGCGTGCACTACAACGTCGCCTCGGATGGCCATGTCTTCTCTGATCTCGTCGGCTCGGACGACGCTGCTGTGGATTCTTACGGCGAGATGTTTTGGGAGATGGCACACAATCTGTATCCCGGCCTTGTCAATTTCTTTCGCCTGGATGAGTTTCTGCTGGACAACCACAGTGACAAAGACATTGCAAAGCTTATCTCCAACACCACCGTGGAGCATCCCGTTGCGACTGAGCTCACCGCCAATGCAGAGAATGCCAGGCGAGCTCTCATGTGCTTGTTTGGATGTGACGAGTCCACCGTCACCAAGGAGATCAAGGAGGAGCCGGAGACACGCAATCTATATCGTGGCTTCTCCAGGTTCATGCTCGAGGACTTGTACGAACACAAGAGCTGCAAGAATCTCCCGTCAAAGTCGGCCAAGAAGAAGCTGTGCAGCCAGGTTGCCTTCCTCATGATCCTCAGGAACCGTGCATACTCGGCCATGGTGGAGTGGCTCTTCCCTTTGCAGCTGCGCATTTCCATCCACCCGCATCCAAACAGAGGTCCCAAGTATGGCATCAACATCATCCATTCCTCTCTAGTGGCAGCGCAGCGTTCTTCCGAGGAGAAGAACTTCCACATCCCAACACCATGGCACAACGCGGTGGTGGAGCTGGCAGATGGCAAGTTCATGCTGCTGCACTCCAAAGTCATCCGAGGTTCGAGTATGCAGGCCAGAGAAATGGCCTGTGAGCAGCTCGACTTGAGTCAACAGTTGCTTCTCAAGCGTCAAGGCTACAGAATGACGCTGGTGACATATCCAGACGGCAGACCCAGCCACTACAGGCAGGTCAGTGTCTGCTAATATGTGATAGACGGTTTTGATTCTGGGTAAATTCCCTCAGGCCCATTTTTTTGTAAATTTTAAAAAGAGTAAATACCATTTTTTCTCTCACTTCTTTGTCTCCATCTGGGATTCTAAAAATGAACCGTACAAACAGAAGAAATAGAGAACATATTGTTGACTGTATAGTGCTTCCTCTGTTACTACAAATATATGAATACCATTACAGCAGTATAGGAGTCACTACTAACTTTGACAATCTTTTACTTCTGCTCCTTCTCTGGATCAATGTTGTGAAGAAGAAGCCCTGGATCGAAAATTCCTCAATACCGACACTATTCACCGCCTAAGTTTTACGCTGTGTATTTTTCAGTCCAATTTTGTAAGCGGCTCAAGCTGCACAACACGTTACATGCTTCGCTCCAGCGTAGGCCATCCTGTCTCCAAAAGGACGAGACGTGGTCTTTGGCAACTTGAGAACTTTAGGATGTGTTTGACAAGCCTTCTTTTTGAAACAAAGGTTTTTGCAAGACAATGTCATACGTCAAGTGGAATTTGTGGTCAAAGAATGTTTGCTACTTGTTTTGCGTTATACTGTATTTATGCATCATTTTAAACACGTGTTTTAAGAGCAGGAAAGCAGCAAGAAGCTACCTTCTTTCTTTATGCAAAGTCTCAACCGCCTGATATATAAAATGTAACTATAGTTCTTGTCAGAATTAGATGGCCTGACTTTCTATGGCAAGTTTGGATTCACATCAGATTCTCTTCTTTTTATGGAACTTGCTTCCCTGGTATTTGTTTTCTTCTTTGTTGACTTACATAGTTCACGTGTAAGTTCCAGCGCAAACTATCAGAGCAAGATATGTACTGTAGGCCCGTGCTTTGCCACCATTGCCTCCATCATACCAGTGCTTCACCCTTGCATTCATCGTAATACGACTCAGACCACGCTAGCCAAAATTCGAACGACTGCATATTAGGTAAAGTCATACTGCTGCCAATGGCTGACCTGTCCATTCTTTTTCTTGGCCGTATATCATGTACCTCCTCCATGATTAACAATTTTATTCATAAACATTCACATGGTTTTGTTTGTGTGGCTTATATTAAATTATTATGAATATACCTTGAAAGCATACAAGGCCTGTGCCAAACACCCATGTGGAAATAGCAGACATTTTGTGTCATCAAGATGTATGTGAAGCATTCAGTGTGGAATCAAAAGTGAAATAGGGCTTCCCAGGGACATGAGGAGTGGCCTCGTTTGCATTGAGGACTTGGGGCCCCAGTATGCTCAACCTCATGCCACAGACAACACTTTCAATGCTGTTGGAGAAAAACTTTTGTCCTTCTGCGATGCAGTATAGGAATGTCAGTGGCTTGGACACACATTGGGAGGCTGCACTTGTGAGGCATGGATCCTTGCAAGGCTTACATGGTCTCATACTATATGCTGCCTCAGAAACTCTGGATGAGGAGCTCAGCACGGCCTGGATAAGGGTGCAAGGATTCTCAATGTGAGTGGTGTTGTTGCTGAGATCTTAGGCAATTGTGTTGCATACAATGGCAAATCCAGCATGAGCTGGAGCAGACTTGCTGCAAGCTGCAACTCATCTCATTGTGGGCTCCAGCTTTGGAGCGCTGCCTCCTGCGAGCTGCACTGCTTGGGGCAGGAGTGCTGTGCCTTCATAGAGATTCATGAATGTGGCTACAAGCTCTAGTAGATCCAACAATGAGGTATCTTTGGAACATGGCCTATGTCCACACGCCAGGTCCACTCAAACTTCTAATGCACCCAAGAGCTGTCTTGAGATGGGACCAGTTCCCTAGGACCCTTGGAGTGAGAGAGATTTCCCTGCCAACCAAGTGGTTTCCCTCTGCAACGCCCCATTCACCTTCCAAAGGCTTGTCACCAACACTTTTCAAGACTACCTCACCGACTTCATGAGAGTCTTCATGAACGACTTCAACGTTTTCAGCTCGGAAGATCAACATCTTGAATGCCTGGAGAAATGCCTCAACAAGTGCGAGGAGAACAACATAGCACTCAACCCCGATAAATGCACTTTCTTTGTCAAATCTGGAGTACTTCTCGGCCACGTTGTCTGCAAAGACGGCATTCTTATCGACAAGGACAAAGTCAACGTCATCTCCAAACTCGAACCGCCGAAGAACCAGAAAGAACTTCGGCGCTTCCTCGGCAAAGTCGGATATCACCGACGATTCATCCACAAGTACGCTCACATTGCCAAACCACTCACCGATGGACTGAAACAAGATGCCCAATGGACATGGATGTCCGAACAGCAACAAGCATTCGACAATCTCCGACTCAAACTAACAACAGCACCGATCCTTGCCAAGCCCGACTGGACACAAGAGTTCCACATTCATGTCGACACTTCCAACGTCGCCACTGGTGCAATTCTGAGCCAAATTCAACACGACAACCGAGATCAACTGATCTACTACGCCAGCCGACTACTCAACCCAGCTGAACGAAATTACACCACCACTGAGAAAGAAGCTCTTGGCATGATCTACTCACTTCAGAAGTTCCACCACTACATACTGTCAACCAAAGTCATAATTTTCGTCGACCACAAGGCACTCCTTTACCTCATCAACAAGCCAATACTATCTGGTCGAATATCAAGATGGTTCCTTTTACTACAAGAATACAACTTCGAGATCGTCCACAAACCCGGCAAAAATCACAAGCAAGCAGATTATCTCAGCCGGATCACCACCGGCGACAAACCCGAAAGACTTACCGATGACTTACCCGACTCAAACCTATTCCGAGTTTCAATACTGGCAACCTGGCTCGACGACGTCTTCAGTTACCTGAACTCAGCAAAAGTTCCAGATCAGTACACTACGTCCGACCAAAAGAAGACTTTTGTTGCTAAAACCCGACGATACTCGGTTATCGGAGGCACTCTCTACAAACTCGGAATTGACAACATTCTTCGCCGATGCATCAAGCAGCCACACACAACTCAAATCATCAAGGAAGCTCACGATGGACCTTCTGGTGGACACTTTGCCGCTGACACCACAACTCGGAAGATTCTTCAAGCCGGCCTCTGGTGGCCGACACTCTAGCATGACACTGAAGAATTCTGCAAATGCTGCAACACATGTCAAAGACACCGATTACCACCGAAAACTTAGACTCAACAACTCAACCCAACATTCCCAATGGCACCATTTCAGAAATGGGGACTCGACTTCGTCAGACCCCAAGTCAGCACCCGTCGATGAAATCAATACATCATCATCGCCACTGATTACAGGCCGAAGCAATACCTCTCTGACATGCCACAGCGAAAGCAACAGCAACCTTTATCTACGAAAATATCATCACTCGTTTCGGCATACCACTCAAACTCGTCACTGACAGAGGTACCCACTTCATCAACCAAACAATCAAACATCTCGCCACCGAGTTCAAAATCCGACACAAAATGTCAACACCATACTATCCTCAAAGCAACGGTCAAGCAGAAGCAACGAACAAAACACTAAAGACCATCCTCAAAAAAGTCATCAACGATTCCGGCAAAGACTGGGACGACAAACTTCTGGACATACTTTGGGCCTATCGCACTGCGTATAAAGTCACCACTGACATGATGCCATTCAAACTGGCATTCGGAACAGAAGCCATCACGCCAATTGAATTCATCGTCCCAAGCATGCGAGTCACCGTCAAGTATAATCTCGACACCCGACATGCAGTTCGAGAAAGGCTTCAGCAACTCGAACATCTCAACGAACTCTGACTCAACGCCCTCTGGACACTTCATGCCATCCAAAAACAAAGAAAAGCTCGGCACGACCGACAAGCATCCTGGCATAACATTCCCAATTACAGCATCGACGATCATGTTCTCTGGTACCAAGGACCCATCGGCAAACTTGGCCGAAAACTCCACACCAACTGGCAAGGACCTTTCAAAATCATTGAACTATACCCCAATGGCACAGCCAAAGTCAGCACACTAGCTGAAGACTTCATTGAGATTGTCAACCTCAACAAGCTTTGACCATATCACATTGACATATTCAGCATCACCACCTCAGCAAGTTTCCAACCTGAACCAACCAACACCCTGAAACCACAATTTCTAAACAGCAGCAAAAATCTATAAGTCCCAAGCTACCGTTGGATTAAGCAATCGAGGCTGACTACGTTCGCACCGAGGACAGTGTCTAGTTCTGTCAGGGGATCAAAGTGTATCAACCAAAAACCAAGGTTCAGGGGACTCCGACTTTGAACCCAGGGCTACATTGGAGCCATAGATTAAATCATGCACAACATATAGTATATACTAGCAGTTAGAACCGCTAGCCTTTCAAAGAGGGGAATTTGAATTGTGGATCCCTATCTCTATTCCATTGTTTTTCTTATCAATAGACAGCATTCTTTTACTCGTGCTTCTTCTCTGCCCTTGGAGATCGAGCCCTTTTCTCTTTTGTTTTCTTACTAACAATAGATTTCCAGCGAAGAGGAGTTTTCACACCTCTTCATGCCAACAGTCTACTATGGAAAAGGCCCTATCAAATTAAATGCCACCACCTCAAATGGACAGGAAACTGCAATTGACTATAATTGTCCTTTTGTAGCACGAAGGGTAGTATTATGAGTTTAGCACCAAATACAACTACGCTTATACTAGAAATATCACATCACATTTTTAACTAATAGAAAAACCTATGCATCTTCTCAATCACACAACGATGTTCTATATGCCCACCTAGAATAGGAGAATCATGGTAGGTATGGAGAAAGTGTGGAATAATGATTGAAGGCACCACCAGCCATAAATGATCATCAGGATCTGTCCTTACAAAATAAAGGTAATTTTTAAGGCAATATTGAGAATGTAAATACTGATATGACAAGTCATTAGTAAGTGATGTAAGATTTCTCAAACCTATTGTAAAGTTTTCAAATCCACAGCTCAATCTTTTGAGCCTCACAAACCTTGTCAAAAGAAAGTAAATCTAGCTTCGCACCTTATGGACACTGAACATTAATTATAACAATCACTAATAATATTGAATCCTTGTCCAAAAAATCCATAAATATTGGAATAACAGGCTCGCCAAAACTATGAGAAGAGAGTTAAAAGGAAGAGGAGCTCAAGAAAAAGCATTAACATTAATCATAAAACTCCTTAAGCGATGAATAATTATAGTGCACCTGAATTTGGAGCAAAACTCCAAGCCTATTGCACTACGAAATAAGGGTCCAGTACAATCCCATGAGCACTAGTTCCCCGTATCTAGCACTTGCATGGAAAATGGTGTCAGACGAAGTCTGGCACAATTTTGGCATACCGATGGCTTAACGCGAAGAGGAGGGTACCCTACCGACTAGAGCAGCGATTTAGTAAGTTTCGAGCTTGTCCCAGAGACTAACTCCTGGTACTAAGGGGGCGGGTTGGGGTGAAAGCCCAAAGCATGTGTTCCTCAGGGTGGGGGGCTGTGGGGGGTTCCAAATATATAGTAGAGATAGTGGTTAGAACGCATGTCTGACTACTTGAGATATTAGTTTGGCTCCTGCTAGGTTGTATAGCTCCTTGTTCTGCATCGGGCTTGGGTCTAAGCCCAAGCTCCAATGGAATGGCCTTAAATTGCGAATTTGGACACAGGACAAACACCATTGTATTTAAATCAACCTTTACATTCCATAGACATGCCAAATGAGCAAATTTAGACACTTTCCATAAATAATATTTGGGACTAAAATGAGACTAACACAAAGGGTGTGATAGCGAAGGTGTTTGGCAGATACGGTAAGCTATCATCTTGCGATATTGAGGGACAAATTTCAATATGCGAGGGTTCTTGCCAAGCCAGTGCAAGATAGAGCAAAAGAGAACTAAAAGCCAGGCCGAGAATGCTTAGCTAGAAACATATATGAGTTCCTACCTTATGCCCATCTGGCTAAGTACAGATGCTAAGCCCAATTTACTAACACTTGGACAAAAGGGAACAATGATGGGAACTAGCAGTACCGACCTCCTGCCGTCATGGTAGTAAAGAAAGAGAGTCCGTAAGGACTAGCCGACAAGTATCTTTCGATACCCGAAGTCACATTTGCAACACTCTCCCCCTTTGGGAAGATCGACGTCCTCGTCGATGCATACCCGAGTTTAGCAAATCGTCAAGGAAACAACTCTGAAAGTTAACGGAAAGCACACTATGTGGGAAACACATCAACTTAAATGAGTTATGGAACGACCTCTCTTCTACGTCTAAAGACGTTAAGACTCAGACACCCTCCGACCGTCACCGACAAGGAAATGACTAACAAAGTTAGCCACCCTTGCTGCTCTGAGTACCACTCATCTTACAAAGGAATGATACATCCCTGCCCGCAGGGACATAGGAAGAAGGCTAGAGGCCCAACTTCCCCTGAGCAAGAAATCAACCCTGTCGGGAAGATTTAGACAACTATTATAAACTGGTAGATTAAGTTGTTTATACGACCACGCCCCTTTTCAAAAGTGAGTCATTGATTGAGAGGTGGGGACTTGTGATCAGTCTATAATAGTTATCCCCATGGTTATGGATTGCATCCATGCACCGAAGTGCTGAAATCAGTCTGCCAAACTGACCCAAGTACTAATAAATGAGAGAAACGACACTTTGATTTATAGAAATATATTACTTTATTAATTTGCAAGATTTATTACAAGATTTACAAAAACAAATCTTTATTACAATTTTCATACTCCATGACAAGCTCACGAGCATGTGTAAGATTCCTAAAAGGCTCCCAAGTTGATTCACAAGTTGGATAACCTTTCCACTTAACTAGATACTCTCGACATTTGGCATGTTTAAGCCAATGAGTGTCCAAAATAGCTTCAGCCTCATACTCAGGTTCACCCTCAATAATCGTTGGTGGAGGATGAATTTCCATAAAACATTCCTCAGCAGCATAATATGGTGCCAGTAAACTGACATGAAACACATTATGTACATGAGAACTCATCTGGAAGATCCAACTTATAAGATACAACACTAACTCGTCTCAACACTCGATAGGGTCCAACATATCTTGGTAGCAGTTTCCAAGATAAAGATCTCTTAACACTGAGATTCCGGGAAGATAGCCATACCTGATCTCCCACTTGATAAGATACATCTTGACGATGTTGATCCTTATCATGTTGATACCTATCCTAAGCTTTGCCCATCGCCTCAGTAGCTCTAGACAAACCTTGGCGTAGCTGCTTTGCATAAGTCTCAATGGTCGAGACCAACACTTCGGACATTAGTTTCGACAACAATCTGTTGAGGCACTCCGCAAGCATTTCCTTGCAGCATCTCCCATGGAGAACAGCCAATAGTGTTGTGAAATGTGTTGTTATAACAAATTTCTGTTGTATCCAAATGCTCAACCCAATCGCATTGGTCTGCCACAACATAGTACTGTAGATAATCCTCAACTTGAACATTCACACGTTTGGTCTGCCCATCAGTCTAAGGATGATAGGCCGTACTAAACTTCAACTTGGTACTGAACCACTGGAACAGTGTGCCCCAAAACTTCCCCGTAAACCTCGAATCCCTATCCGAGATCATCTTTTCGGGAAGACCACGAACCCGCACTACTTCATGGAAAAAGAGCTTTGCTGCTTGTTTTGCATTCACGGTTCCCACAGTTGGAATGAAGTGTGCAATCTTTGACAACCGATCCACAACCACCATCAAAGTATCATAACCCTTAGACTTCGGCAAGCAAGTGATGAAATCAAGTGTCACACTCTGAAATGGCCATGCTAGTACTAGAATGCACTGCAACTTTCCAGCCTACTTCTCAGTTCTGCGCTTACATTGCTGGCATATAGGGCAGGAACGGACATAATCCACTATATCACCTTCTATACCAAACCAAAAAAATCCCTTTTTCAACGAAGCCAGAGTCTTTTGCCTCCCACCATGTCCCGCTGCTGGAACATCATGATGTTCCCACAAAAATAACTACTGCAAATCCTTAAAGGGAAGATACAATCTTTCTTATTTATAGAATATAAGCCCATCCCGAACTGAGAAGTGAACCTTCGCATTAGTGCGACTAGCAACTTTTGCTGCTTCGTTACTAGGGCTCTGCTTCAACAACCCTGCATGACATAAGATTGCCTTTGCCAATGGATCACTTCCATATGAAGCCCAAACGTCCTCTAATCAGTCCAAATTGATTGCCGATATTGCCCGGAATTGAGCTTGACGACTCAACGCATCCGGAACAATATTGTCTTTACTAGGTTTATATATGATTTCAATATTATATCTAGTAAGCTTCTCTTACCAATGAGCCTGCTTCGGCATAAGCTTAGGCTGCGTAGCAAAGTAGCTTAGTATGTTACTATCTGTATAAACCTTGGTATGTCCACCCAGGTAGTATCTCCAATGTTCTAGGGCCGACACTATAGCAAACATCTCTTTCTCATGCGTTGGCCATCTTCGTTGGGTTTCATCCAATTTTTTGAAATAAAACACAACGGAACAACCATGTCGCTTTAGAGTAACACCAACTGCTTTGTCACAATCTTGTTGTAACACAGCACCAATAGCATATCCAAACGCATCACAATGCACTTTGAAGGGTTTATCAAGATCTGGGATCTTGAGAACAAGAACTGTAGTCAACATTTCCTTCAACCGTATAAAAGCACACTAGCAAGTTGGTGTCCAATGAAACGGAATACTACTCTTTGTCAACTTAGTCAACGGAAGAGCAATTCTTGCAAAATTGCGGACAAACTTGCAATAGTATCCCACCAAACCGAGAAAGGAACGAACATCTGATACAGTGGTTGGGACTTCCCAGGACTTCACCGCTTCCACCTTCTTTGGATTGACTTCAATCACACCACCACCAACTATATGTTCAAGAAAGTTTATGCACAATTGACTAAAAGTGCATTTACTTTCCTTAGCATACAGTTTGTGTTCACACAACTTCTGAAACACTAGCTCCAAGTGTTTCAAATGATCCTCCAACGTTTCACTAAAGACTAGAACATCATCGATATATAGGACAACAAATGCATCCAAATAATCTCTGAAAATTCTATCCATCATAGTAGTGAACGTTGCCGGAGCATTGCATAACCCAAACGGCATGACAAGGAACTCATAGGATCCGTACCGAGTCTTAAAGGCTATCTTGTCCACATCCTAATCTGCCACCCGTATTTGATGATACCCGGACCGCAAAGCAAGTCACGTAAAATACTTAGCCTTTAAGAGTTGGTCAAACAAGTCATTAATACGAGGCAAAGGATAACTGTTCTTAATTGTGATCTTGTTGAGTGCCTGATAGTCAATACACATCCTCATGGTTCCATCCTTTTTCATAACAAAAAGGACTAACGCTCTATAAAGTAACTTGTTTGGTCGGATATGACCTTTGTCAAAAAGCTCTGTGAATTTCTTCTTGAGTTCAGCCATCTCCTTGATGTTCAATTGATATGGAGCCTTCGTAGGTGGTTTAAAACCCAAAATAACCTCAATTTGATGATCAACCTCATGGCTAGGAGGTAGCCCTGGTGGCAAATCTTTTGGAAAGATATCTTGATTCCTTGCCAATAACTCTAGTATTTTCTTTGGTACAGAATCAACCCCGTCGCCAATTCAAATTGAGTCACCAACACCCTCAGCTTCCATCACTTGAATCCAAAAGGTCCAACATCCCCTCTTAGCTGTTTTTTGAGCGGCCTTCACAATTAGGAACTTTGCATCCCAATCCTTTGAGGAACGCTTTTGCAATTGGAAGGACACATTAGGATGTCCTTTGAACTTCAATGTGATATGACTTTGTCCAGCACTATAAATCCCTTTTATATATTTGTTGAAGAAGTCCATACTAAACACCATTTGAAAATTTGGTATCTTCAACACTACCAAGTCCACTCTTTCTTTCCATTTAGATATCTTTATTGGAATATCATTCGCAAACTTTCTGGCTACTTGCCCACCTTTTACAAACTGGAAGTGCATGGGCGACATTTGCTCAACATTCAATCCTAACAACTTAACGAAGTCTTCGGATATCATGCTGTGCGTAGCTCCCGTGTCAATCATCACTCGGATTCGGTGTTCGCAGACAAAGCCTACCAAATACATCAATGGATCAATGTTTGCATTGACTGTGAAAAAAGCTTGAGGAAAGCAATAAAAGTAACTCACCTCCCCTTCCTCATAGTCTGCATTGACCAACTCGTCAACCCCTTTAGCTTCACCACCACCGTCTTCCCTCATGACATTAACACGAGACCTTGTCTTATGCTTGTTGGGACATTCTAAGGACCTATGTCTTGACTCTCCACAATAGAAGCAATGACCCACACTATCTGTTCCGCTAGGAGCAGGTTTTACAAGTTGCTGCTGCTTGTACCCACTAGGAGGAGGAACAGTGGGCCTAGGACCAGAAGAAGCTACTGGTGGTCTCCAACCACCACCACCACCTTTGTTAACCGTTGCTTGTGAGCCCCTAGAGCGGAACCTACCTTCCACTCTTTATTTCCGATCACCTTGTTTATTCCCAGAATTCTTATTCTTGTTTGAGGTATCAGCATACGACTGTTGATATTGTTCTATGAGTGAATGGCTAAAGGCAACTTGCTATGCTGCCTCCTTACACTCTAGGTACGTCTTCAACTTAAACTTCAAAATCTCATTATGAGAAAGTGAATTTAAACCCTTTAGAAAATAACTCTGAGTATCTTCGTCACTCATATTTGCAATCATAATATGCTTCTGAGCAAACATATTAACATAATGCATGAGGTCCCCTCGCTGCTTTAATCGCTGTAGCTCCGCATGAAGTCTCAAACCAAGTATTCCTTATGGATACGAGACCGCATTTTGGTCCAACTTTTAATCTGCCCTTTTTCAGCACACACCTGGTGCCACCAAGTTTTGGTATGATCAGTGAGAAAAGATTGTGCGCACGCAACTTTGGTACGATCATCTACGTCTGCCGCTATGAAATAGTTTTCCATATTGTAGACCCAATCCTCCAAAACTTGATAGTCCCGCATGCCTCTAAAGTTGGGTGGTTTCGGAGGCTTGAACTTTGAAACTCATGCAACCGGGGGCGGCTGCAGAACTTCATTGTCCTCAGAACTCGAAGAGGAGTCCGGTTGCTTAGGCTTAATTGGTTTAGCTGCCTCAGCTTCTTTCTTCCTCTTCTTGTTCTCCTTCAATTTGTGAATCTCCCTTCGCAAATTCTCGATCTCAACTTCCTGAGCCGTACGCTGCAATGCCACAGCATCTGGCTCTTCCTCTTCTGACTCGGCCTCAGCCTCTTCCACAGCATCTCTAGCAGGAGTTTCCTCCTCTTGATTCGCCCATCTAGAGGTTTCAGCATCATCAACACGGTTCCGTTTTACCATCTCACTAGCTACATACATGCCTCTATCAGTAACTGAACATGCATACAACGTTCTTACCGAATGGTGCAATCCAACTAATCCTACACAGGTCGCTTGGGATCTACTAGGAAAGTCTTTGCATATGCAACTTGAGTCAGAAAATCTGACAAAAGTTGGATAGGAATTGCTAAGACAATCCCTTTGATACCAAATGTAGTGCACATGAATTTGGAGAAAAGCTCCAAGCCCGTTGCACTATGAAATGAGGGTCTGGTATAATCCCACGAGCACCAGCTCCCCGTATCCAGCACCTGCACGCAAAATGGTGTCAAATGGAGTCTAGCACAATTTTGGCATACCGGTGGCCTAACACAAAGAGGAGGGTACCCCACCAACTAAAGCAGCGTGGAACTTGGGCTTAGACCCAAGCCCGACACAAAACAAAGAGCGACACAACCCAGTAGCAGCCAAACTAATGTCTCAGGTGGTTGGACATGCATTCCAACCACTATCTTTACTATACATTTGGAACCCCCCACAGCCCCCCCGCCCCCCTTGAGGAACACACGCTTTGGGCTTTCACCCCAAGCTGCCCTTAGTACCAAGAGTTAATCTCTAGGACAAGCTCGAAATTTACTAAATATGGAATGGCCTTAGATTGCAAATTTGGACACGAGACGAATACCATTGTGTTTAGACCGACCTCTACATTCCGTAGATATGCCAAATAAGCAACTCTAGACACTTTCCATAAATAGTATTTGGGACCGAAATGAGACTAACACAAAGGGCATGATAGCGAGGGTGTTTGGCAGACACGATAAACTATCATCCAGCAATATTGAGGGACTAGTCTCAATACGCGAAAGTTCTTACCAAGCTAGTGCAAGACAGAGCAAAAGAGAACTAAAAGCTAGGCCGATAATGCTCAGCTAGAAACACATAGGAGTTCCTACCTTATGTCCATCTGGCTAAGTACAGATGCTAAGCCCAGTTTACTAACACTTGGACAAAAGGGGCCAATGATGGGAACTAGTAGTACCGACCTCTTGCTGTCATGGCAGTAAGGAAAGAGTGTCCGTAAGGATTAGCCGACAAATATCTTTCGATACCCAAAGTCATATTCGCGACAATAATATCGAAATTATATGTCTTAAGCTTTAATGCCCACCAAACAGTATGACCAACCAAGTTCTTCCACTTCAATAATAAAGTAATTGCAACATGATCACCTTGTAGTAATGTCCAAGAACCATGTAAATATGTATGAAGTTTTTTAAAACCCTAAACTACTGCTAAACACTTCTTCTTTATTGTGGAGTAGTTCATTTCCACTAGTTGTAATGTATGGTTGATATATATAATAGGATAGTATTGACTAGGCACACTCAGACTCTCTTGCATTAATGTATCTTTAAAACTAATATCAGAAACATCACGTGCAAAATTGTGTATTCAATATATGCTAAAACTAGAGGAGTTGTTAATAACTCTTTGAGATTTGTAAATGCCTGTTCACAGTCTATAGATCAAATGAAAGATGATGTTGACAAGTTCAACAATACTTACAGCAGTGTTGTACAATAAAAAAGATGATCAATGAAATGGCTGAGATATTGCACTTTGCTTTAAAAACATTGCACATCATTCACACACTTTGGAATAAGGAACTTAGAGAATAACTACAAATTTTTTATGATCAACTTACAAACCTTCATAAGAAATACGGTATCCAAAATAAATAGTGTTCTTGGACCCAAATATGTAATTTGACCACTTCAATTTTAAACTAATTTTTGTAGCCAATTCAACACTTTACAAATATCATGAACATGTTCCTCCCATATCCCCTTCAAGTGGATCAAGATATCATTGATGAAGTCAGTAGTTACCTCAAATATATCATAAAAAATATCGTACATCATCAATTGGAAAATCACTAGAGCATTGTTCAAACCAAATGACATTACCAAGAACTTGTATAAATCAAATGGTATACAAAAATAATCTTGGGAATATTTTCCTTAGCCATTGGCATTTGTTAGTACTCAGAAGTAAAATTTAATTTGGTGAACTAACAACTTCTCCCCAAACGATCCAAGAGCAATGTGAGAAAGAGGGTATACATTCGGGATCATCACTTCATTTAACGGATGATAGTCGATGCAAAAATAAATACTCCCATCAAGTTTTGTCACAAGATGAGATTCACATGCCTATGGACTGTATGACTTTCAGATAACACCCTTTTCCAACCTCCTTGACATTTATATGTAAAATTTTGATCTGATTGGTGATCAATGATAAGTAGGAATTATGATTGGACAAACATCCCCAATTAGAATAGAATGATATATTGCAATTTTGGCCCCAGACGACAGATTAAATTTAAAAAGATTGACATACTTCTTTATGAGCCAATCAACCGTTGCAACACAAAGATCATCGAAGGGATCTAAAGAGGGAATAAAGGAATAAAACAGAAACATAAAAGGAAGTAATAGAACGACAAAATTGATGAAGGTAAAAGGATGAAAAGGAACAAAAGTGAGAGGAATAAAAGAAATATAAAAAAGTATGAGACAAGGGGGAGAAGGACGAAAAAGAACAAAAATGAGAGGAATAAAATAAATATAAAGAAGTATGAAACAAGGGGGAGAAGCCTTAAAGTCATATTTAGTATAATTGTGTCGTAATCAATCCATACAAAAGATGAAGACAAAAACTTGATTTGGTAGCACTAGTAATGACTATAGCCTAAGTTTGAGATTGCCCAAACACACAATTAAGTTTACTTCATTCTATGCACGTGCATATGTATGATTGTTGCCATGAAGAATGAAAACTAGCTCTGCCACACGATGCAAATGTAGATAGCAATATATGGCTACAAACTGAGCAATAAAAGATAAACTCAAGCCTATATTAACTAACATAGATAGAATAATAGGAGACATCTTATTATAAAAATGAGTTTGGAAAGTAAATACTAAATGAACTTGTGCCAAATGAACCCCTTAATAATACTCTTGAAAGAAAAATGGAAGGGTCGCAGACTTATTCACACAAAGACCCTGTACTACTCGTGCGATTCTTTGTTTCTCAGAAGCATCATAATGTCTTAACCTTCCACTACAACAACACCAATAGATTAATGCTGACACTAAAATGTCCACTCATGAAATGGAGGATACCAATGCTAACATGACCAATTTTATCACATATCTAATAATGGACATCATGGCCATGACCATGTCCTTGCCTATGTCCATGAACTCGAAAAGAAGTAGTATCAACCTCCATTAAAACAAAACCATCTCTCACAAAAAATGGAGTTGAAACATATACAGTAAAAAGTGAAAAAGGCAATATCTCATAGCATTGTGCTAAGCAAAGAACATTATTTAGCTTTACACAAAGCAAAAGGTTCGAAAATGAATACTAAATTACATCACTAACTTAAATGGTTTTTGATGGAAATGATGCAATTGTTAGAATGCATCATTACAATTGTTCAAATATGTGTTTGAAAATGTTTGAGAAAATGCTCCAATCTGCATGTGTGTGGCTAATTCTTGAGATGATGTTCGGCATTCATATGAGTTTCCCACATGTCTCCAAAGGACGATGTTGCAATGGTATAATAATTTGAGCACTAAAGATGATTGCTATCTTTGTTGGGAAGTGTATGATTATCTCAAGTGATTTGCCAAAATATAAAGAATATTAGCAGAAAGAAGGGGGCAATCCACTTAAGTAATTAAACCTCCAAGGATTAGACCATTCTCTAGTACAAAAATTCTAGATGAAACGGTTAGCATCTGTCTCTCTGCAGTTGCAATCATGCAACTCTTTTGAGTGCCAAGAGGCCTGCTTGTTGACCAGTTTGATTCCAAGGATGATCTGATGAACGTGTTGCTTGCGTCATGTTTCAGAGCAGTTTGCTCTTGCATTCCATTCAGATGGGAGCCTGACTGGTTTTTAGTTATCTAGCACCACAATCTGTTACCGTCTTTAACAACAGACTGTGCATCCACAGCAGGTTCACGCTCTTCATGCCCCCTTCAGCTGCTGAAACAACGGTTCTTTCGTGTCACTCACTAAGATTTTAGTTTTGGCTTCTGAAGCTTTTGTTTTGCTCTTACACGGGTAAGAGTATGTGCCTTTTCTGCCAAGGACCTCGGTCTTCAAGACACAGTGGGTATCAGCCCGGACTGTAATCCCGACAACCGAGCCTCTCCAAATAATAAGAAGTTAAAAGGTACATACCTAAGTTCTTGACTGTTTCGCAGCTTTTAAACAGGAAGTCGCCCTCTTGAAGATGGTAAGAAACCCGCAGATTTTTCTTTGATGAGCTCTATGTGTTGGGCTACAAGGATGCTGCAGTGTGGGCAAATACAAATCCTTTGATCAATTTTAGAGGCAAGGCAGCAGCTGCTCCAGTTTGAAGATGCAACAAACGATTGCTGTATCATACTAGAGGCATTCATGCGAAGGTAAAAGAATCTGGAACCGAATTATAGAGATTCTTTGGGACACTAGAGACTAGCATTTGTACACAAAGAAGAAGAGAAGATTGACAAAGTTCCGTGTTCTACATGGTTGTCAAAAGAATCAAAAGTTGTCAAAAGAAACAAACAAGAAATTACGTGTGAAGCTTCATGATCAGTTGTGTGACTTTGTCAATAGCGTTCTATTTTCCCAGCCCACGTTTGAGAATTTTCCAGTCAAGCGCGTAGGTACCGGGAAGGCGGGCGGCTTCCTGGTATAAAAGCCCAACCAGGAAAACCCAGGCAATTCATCGATCCCAGTCTACAATCTTCCATCCTCTAGCCTGAAATTTGAGATTTTTCTCTTTTTCTCATAACACCCATGGCAAGTTCATATCCAAAGGACAAGATTGCATTCCTGTACATCCACAGAGAGAGTGGTGAGATTGGCTTCGTCTCACAATCTGCGTCTAGGCATGTCCCAGTACTAGCAGCCAAGTGCGATTTCTTGTTCTCCTCCATGGTCGCGAGCGACAAGGCGGAAGATTTAGAGGCGGCAAAGCAGGCCACACGCTCAGTTGCTCCAGATATGAACAAGTACACCATTTCCATGCTTGGAGCAGCAGCTGACCAGGAGTGGACAGCCACCGTCTACGAGAGATACATTGGGAACGGGTTCGAGGGCGTGGTTTTCATCCAGGATCCCAATCTCCAGGAGGAGGACAGCGAGAGCATGAGCTATCTGGCCTCTCTGCTGCTGGACAACGGCGTCATGACCAGAGATTGCCTTCTGGAGCCCTTCAGCTCGCACACACCTCAAGAGGTGGACGACATCACCTCCCAAGTTGTGGACATCATCGAGAAGAATTACATCCACTTCCCAAAGCACGACCAGTGGTTCACAAGTGGGGGCAAGCAGAGGTTTGCGGACAAGGTGAGGTACCACGTCGCAAGAAACATTCCACTCGAGTTCGTCTTGCCCGCATTTCCAGTCAAGTCGTGCAATCCCGACAAGACTCTGGGAAAGTGCCCGGACAAGGCCGAGGAGCTGGCCATCCATTCCATGAAGATTGTTGCGGATCTCATCAAGGCCGTGTATGCTCCAGGCGTGCACTACAACGTCGCCTCGGATGGCCATGTCTTCTCTGATCTCGTCGGCTCGGACGACGCTGCTGTGGATTCTTACGGCGAGATGTTTTGGGAGATGGCACACAATCTGTATCCCGGCCTTGTCAATTTCTTTCGCCTGGATGAGTTTCTGCTGGACAACCACAGTGACAAAGACATTGCAAAGCTTATCTCCAACACCACCGTGGAGCATCCCGTTGCGACTGAGCTCACCGCCAATGCAGAGAATGCCAGGCGAGCTCTCATGTGCTTGTTTGGATGTGACGAGTCCACCGTCACCAAGGAGATCAAGGAGGAGCCGGAGACACGCAATCTATATCGTGGCTTCTCCAGGTTCATGCTCGAGGACTTGTACGAACACAAGAGCTGCAAGAATCTCCCGTCAAAGTCGGCCAAGAAGAAGCTGTGCAGCCAGGTTGCCTTCCTCATGATCCTCAGGAACCGTGCATACTCGGCCATGGTGGAGTGGCTCTTCCCTTTGCAGCTGCGCATTTCCATCCACCCGCATCCAAACAGAGGTCCCAAGTATGGCATCAACATCATCCATTCCTCTCTAGTGGCAGCGCAGCGTTCTTCCGAGGAGAAGAACTTCCACATCCCAACACCATGGCACAACGCGGTGGTGGAGCTGGCAGATGGCAAGTTCATGCTGCTGCACTCCAAAGTCATCCGAGGTTCGAGTATGCAGGCCAGAGAAATGGCCTGTGAGCAACTCGACTTGAGTCAACAGTTGCTTCTCAAGCGTCAAGGCTACAGAATGACGCTGGTGACATATCCAGACGGCAGACCCAGCCACTACAGGCAGGTCAGTGTCTGCTAATATGTGATAGACGGTTTTGATTCTGGCTAATATGTGATAGACGGTTTTGATTCTGGGTAAATTCCCTCAGGCCCATTTTTTTGTAAATTTTAAAAAGAGTAAATACCATTTTTTCTCTCACTTCTTTGTCTCCATCTGGGATTCTAAAAATGAACCGTACAAACAGAAGAAATACAGAACATATTGTTGACTGTATAGTGCTTCCTCTGTTACTACAAATATATGAATACCATTACAGCAGTATAGGAGTCACTACTAACTTTGACAATCTTTTACTTCTGCTCCTTCTCTGGATCAATGTTGTGAAGAAGAAGCCCTGGATCGAAAATTCCTCAATACCGACACTATTCACCGCCTAAGTTTTACGCTGTGTATTTTTCAGTCCAATTTTGTAAGCGGCTCAAGCTGCACAACACGTTACATGCTTCGCTCCAGCGTAGGCCATCCTGTCTCCAAAAGGACGAGACGTGGTCTTTGGCAACTTGAGAACTTTAGGATGTGTTTGACAAGCCTTCTTTTTGAAACAAAGGTTTTTGCAAGACAATGTCATACGTCAAGTGGAATTTGTGGTCAAAGAATGTTTGCTACTTGTTTTGCGTTATACTGTATTTATGCATCATTTTAAACACGTGTTTTAAGAGCAGGAAAGCAGCAAGAAGCTACACCGCCTGATATATAAAATGTAACTATAGTTCTTGTCAGAATTAGATGGCCTGACTTTCTATGGCAAGTTTGGATTCACATCAGATTCTCTTCTTTTTATAGAACTTGCTTCCCTGGTATTTGTTTTCTTCTTTGTTGACTTACATAGTTCACGTGTAAGTTCCAGTGCAAACTATCAGAGCGAGATATGTACTGTAGGCCCGTGCTTTGCCACCATCGCCATCAGAATCCCACAGTTGCTAATGGCATCATATTCTTCTTAGAGATCTATTGTTTGGATATTATAATGTTATAAATAGTATAATGAATAATAATATATGTTTTTCTGCCAAAGGGTAGATGAATTTCTTCTGTTTTGCATAGGTAGAGAGGTGGTGGGAAACCCCTTGGTTGGCCTCACTCTAAAGGTCCTGGGGAACTAATCCCATCTCAAGACAGCTCTTGGGTGTGCTAGAAGTTTGAGTGGACCTGGCATGTGGACATATGCCATGTTCCAAGGATACCTCGTTGTTGGATCTACTAGAGCTAACCACACTCATGAATCTCTATAAAGGCACAGCATTCCTGCCCTGAGCAGTGCAGCTCACAGGAGGCAACGCTCCAAAGCTGGAACCCACAGTGAGACGAGCTGCAGCTTGCAGCAAGTCTGCTCTAGCTCATGCTGGATTTGCCATTGTATGCAGTGCAATTGCCTAAGATCTCAGCAACAACACCACTCACATTGAGAATCCTCGCACCCTGATCCAGGCTGTGCTGAGCTCCTCATCCAGAGTTTCTGAGGCAGCACACAGTATGAGACTATGTAAGCCTTGCAAGGATCCATGCCTCACAAGTGTAGCCTCCCAGTGTGTGTCCAGGCCACTGACATTCCTATACTGCATCGCAGAAGGACAAAAGTTTTTCTCCAACAGCATTGAAAGTGTTGTCTGTGGCATGAGGTTGAGCATACTGGGGCCCCAAGTCCTCAATGCAAACGAGGCCACTCCTCATGTCCCTGGGAAGCCCTATTTCACTTTTGATTCCACACTGAATGCTTCACATACCTGGCATCTTGATGACACAAAATGTCTGCTATTTCCACATGGGTGTTTGGCACAGGCCTTGTATGCTTTCAAGGTATATTCATAATAATTTAATATAAGCCACACAAACAAAACCATGTGAATGTTTATGAATAAAATTGTTAATCATGGAGGAGGTACATGATGTATGGCCAAGAAAAAGAATGGACAGGTCAGCCATTGGCAGCAGTATGACTTTACCTAATATGCAGTCGTTCGAATTTTGGCTAGCGTGGTCTGAGTCGTATGACAATGGAGCTGAATGCAGGGGTGAAGCACTGGTATGATGGAGGCGATGGTGGCAAAGCACGGGCCTACAGTAACAACAGTATAATATCCAAACAATAGATCTCTAAGAAGAATATGATGCCATTAGCAACACTGGTATGATGGAGGCGATGGTGGCAAAGCACGGGCCTACAGTACATATCTCGCTCTGATAGTTTGCACTGGAACTTACACGTGAACTATGTAAGTCAACAAAGAAGAAAACAAATACCAGGGAAGCAAGTTCCATAAAAAGAAGAGAATCTGATGTGAATCCAAACTTGCCATAGAAAGTCAGGCCATCTAATTCTGACAAGAACTATAGTTACATTTTATATATCAGGCGGTGTAGCTTCTTGCTGCTTTCCTGCTCTTAAAACACGTGTTTAAAATGATGCATAAATACAGTATAACGCAAAACAAGTAGCAAACATTCTTTGACCACAAATTCCACTTGACGTATGACATTGTCTTGCAAAAACCTTTGTTTCAAAAAGAAGGCTTGTCAAACACATCCTAAAGTTCTCAAGTTGCCAAAGACCACGTCTCGTCCTTTTGGAGACAGGATGGCCTACGCTGGAGCGAAGCATGTAACGTGTTGTGCAGCTTGAGCCGCTTACAAAATTGGACTGAAAAATACACAGCGTAAAACTTAGGCGGTGAATAGTGTCGGTATTGAGGAATTTTCGATCCAGGGCTTCTTCTTCACAACATTGATCCAGAGAAGGAGCAGAAGTAAAAGATTGTCAAAGTTAGTAGTGACTCCTATACTGCTGTAATGGTATTCATATATTTGTAGTAACAGAGGAAGCACTATACAGTCAACAATATGTTCTCTATTTCTTCTGTTTGTACGGTTCATTTTTAGAATCCCAGATGGAGACAAAGAAGTGAGAGAAAAAATGGTATTTACTCTTTTTAAAATTTACAAAAAAATGGGCCTGAGGGAATTTACCCAGAATCAAAACCGTCTATCACATATTAGCAGACACTGACCTGCCTGTAGTGGCTGGGTCTGCCGTCTGGATATGTCACCAGCGTCATTCTGTAGCCTTGACGCTTGAGAAGCAACTGTTGACTCAAGTCGAGCTGCTCACAGGCCATTTCTCTGGCCTGCATACTCGAACCTCGGATGACTTTGGAGTGCAGCAGCATGAACTTGCCATCTGCCAGCTCCACCACCGCGTTGTGCCATGGTGTTGGGATGTGGAAGTTCTTCTCCTCGGAAGAACGCTGCGCTGCCACTAGAGAGGAATGGATGATGTTGATGCCATACTTGGGACCTCTGTTTGGATGCGGGTGGATGGAAATGCGCAGCTGCAAAGGGAAGAGCCACTCCACCATGGCCGAGTATGCACGGTTCCTGAGGATCATGAGGAAGGCAACCTGGCTGCACAGCTTCTTCTTGGCCGACTTTGACGGGAGATTCTTGCAGCTCTTGTGTTCGTACAAGTCCTCGAGCATGAACCTGGAGAAGCCACGATATAGATTGCGTGTCTCCGGCTCCTCCTTGATCTCCTTGGTGACGGTGGACTCGTCACATCCAAACAAGCACATGAGAGCTCGCCTGGCATTCTCTGCATTGGCGGTGAGCTCAGTCGCAACGGGATGCTCCACGGTGGTGTTGGAGATAAGCTTTGCAATGTCTTTGTCACTGTGGTTGTCCAGCAGAAACTCATCCAGGCGAAAGAAATTGACAAGGCCGGGATACAGATTGTGTGCCATCTCCCAAAACATCTCGCCGTAAGAATCCACAGCAGCGTCGTCCGAGCCGACGAGATCAGAGAAGACATGGCCATCCGAGGCGACGTTGTAGTGCACGCCTGGAGCATACACGGCCTTGATGAGATCCGCAACAATCTTCATGGAATGGATGGCCAGCTCCTCGGCCTTGTCCGGGCACTTTCCCAGAGTCTTGTCGGGATTGCACGACTTGACTGGAAATGCGGGCAAGACGAACTCGAGTGGAATGTTTCTTGCGACGTGGTACCTCACCTTGTCCGCAAACCTCTGCTTGCCCCCACTTGTGAACCACTGGTCGTGCTTTGGGAAGTGGATGTAATTCTTCTCGATGATGTCCACAACTTGGGAGGTGATGTCGTCCACCTCTTGAGGTGTGTGCGAGCTGAAGGGCTCCAGAAGGCAATCTCTGGTCATGACGCCGTTGTCCAGCAGCAGAGAGGCCAGATAGCTCATGCTCTCGCTGTCCTCCTCCTGGAGATTGGGATCCTGGATGAAAACCACGCCCTCGAACCCGTTCCCAATGTATCTCTCGTAGACGGTGGCTGTCCACTCCTGGTCAGCTGCTGCTCCAAGCATGGAAATGGTGTACTTGTTCATATCTGGAGCAACTGAGCGTGTGGCCTGCTTTGCCGCCTCTAAATCTTCCGCCTTGTCGCTCGCGACCATGGAGGAGAACAAGAAATCGCACTTGGCTGCTAGTACTGGGACATGCCTAGACGCAGATTGTGAGACGAAGCCAATCTCACCACTCTCTCTGTGGATGTACAGGAATGCAATCTTGTCCTTTGGATATGAACTTGCCATGGGTGTTATGAGAAAAAGAGAAAAATCTCAAATTTCAGGCTAGAGGATGGAAGATTGTAGACTGGGATCGATGAATTGCCTGGGTTTTCCTGGTTGGGCTTTTATACCAGGAAGCCGCCCGCCTTCCCGGTACCTACGCGCTTGACTGGAAAATTCTCAAACGTGGGCTGGGAAAATAGAACGCTATTGACAAAGTCACACAACTGATCATGAAGCTTCACACGTAATTTCTTGTTTGTTTCTTTTGACAACTTTTGATTCTTTTGACAACCATGTAGAACACGGAACTTTGTCAATCTTCTCTTCTTCTTTGTGTACAAATGCTAGTCTCTAGTGTCCCAAAGAATCTCTATAATTCGGTTCCAGATTCTTTTACCTTCGCATGAATGCCTCTAGTATGATACAGCAATCGTTTGTTGCATCTTCAAACTGGAGCAGCTGCTGCCTTGCCTCTAAAATTGATCAAAGGATTTGTATTTGCCCACACTGCAGCATCCTTGTAGCCCAACACATAGAGCTCATCAAAGAAAAATCTGCGGGTTTCTTACCATCTTCAAGAGGGCGACTTCCTGTTTAAAAGCTGCGAAACAGTCAAGAACTTAGGTATGTACCTTTTAACTTCTTATTATTTGGAGAGGCTCGGTTGTCGGGATTACAGTCCGGGCTGATACCCACTGTGTCTTGAAGACCGAGGTCCTTGGCAGAAAAGGCACATACTCTTACCCGTGTAAGAGCAAAACAAAAGCTTCAGAAGCCAAAACTAAAATCTTAGTGAGTGACACGAAAGAACCGTTGTTTCAGCAGCTGAAGGGGGCATGAAGAGCGTGAACCTGCTGTGGATGCACAGTCTGTTGTTAAAGACGGTAACAGATTGTGGTGCTAGATAACTAAAAACCAGTCAGGCTCCCATCTGAATGGAATGCAAGAGCAAACTGCTCTGAAACACGACGCAAGCAACACGTTCATCAGATCATCCTTGGAATCAAACTGGTCAACAAGCAGGCCTCTTGGCACTCAAAAGAGTTGCATGATTGCAACTGCAGAGAGACAGATGCTAACCGTTTCATCTAGAATTTTTGTACTAGAGAATGGTCTAATCCTTGGAGGTTTAATTACTTAAGTGGATTGCCCCCTTCTTTCTGCTAATATTCTTTATATTTTGGCAAATCACTTGAGATAATCATACACTTCCCAACAAAGATAGCAATCATCTTTGGCACTCAAATTATTATACCATTGGAACATCATCTTTTGGAGACACGTGGGAAACTCATATAAATGCTAAATATGATCCCAAAAATTTGTGACACATATGCAGATTGGAGCATTCTCTCAAACATTTTCAAATGCACATTTGAACATGTTGATGATTGTGATGATGTAATTTAGCAATTGGTTTGTATTCATCAAGGAGCATCTAAGTTAATGATGTAAATTAGTGTTTATTTCTGAGCCTCTTGGTTTCTGCAGAGCCAAATAATGCTCTTTGCCTGGCACAATGTTATAAAACATCACCTCTTTTTATCTTTTTGTGGGAGATAGTTTTATTTGAATGGAGGTTGATGTTGTTGCTTCCCAAGTTTATAGACAAGAGCAAGGATGTAATCATGGTCGTGATGTTTACTATTGGGCATTGTAAGCAATTAATTTTTCCATTCTATTTTAATCACTTAAACACACTTTTGATTATTTAGAAGAGTCTCACTCACAATTTCTATAAGTCTTATTCAAGACTTGGGGATATGCTAGCCCCATAAATGGGAT
Organism: Selaginella moellendorffii; assembly: GCF_000143415.4. Lineage (NCBI taxonomy): Eukaryota > Viridiplantae > Streptophyta > Lycopodiopsida > Selaginellales > Selaginellaceae > Selaginella > Selaginella moellendorffii. Next base: position 1,507,371 of record NW_003314283.1, on the reverse strand, counting down.
TTATAAAATTTAACCTTTGCACTTGGTCCAAATGCTCTATGTGTCCAATTTTATAATTGACACCCAAATGTACCATTGACATATTAGCCTATTACATTAAAACCATGCTCATTCACCATTGTCATATTCGTAATCTAAAACCACCTACATCATAATCCCATCTATCAAAGACTAAGCCATCCATCCATGAGTGGTCACCTTTTGACCACACCTTAACACCCTTAGGATGCCTAAAGACATGGGAAACATTTTTCCCTAATATTCCTTCTTTTATCCCTATTAAGTCCCTTTTCATCTAGGGCCATGCTCGTTAACCTTGCCATTGGGTCAAGGCCCAAAGGCTCAACCATTAAATCCCACTATCCTCTGGGATTTCCTCATCATATGATTGTGTCTTTGGTCACTACACTAGAGAACTCTTCTACTTCCTTTCCACGGTTTAGGACTTTAATATGACATTTCGAAACACTGTGGCTCTACACAAGTTTTATAGGTACTTTTTTATTGCAAATGTGATTTTAAGTATCAAAAAGTACTTACTTGTCTGGTCTAAGTACACTTTAAATGCTTAATTAACTCTACTAGCACAAAAGAGACTACCATCCAACTATATTGACCTCTTGCCGTCATAGTAGTAAAAAAAGAGTATCCGTAAAGATTAGTTGACAAGTATCTTTCGATACCCAAAGTCACATTCGCAACATCTTTACACCTTTTGCCCTTAGGTGCCCTAGCCATATGGCTAGAGCGAGGTTTTGATGAGCCATGCTAGGTATCTAAGTAGGTAGTGTTACCCACACTTGGATTGGGAACATCTACCATTCAATCTCCCAAAGGAGCTAGAGCTAATTCTTGAACACTTCACCAAGCTACCTAGTTTGTTTATCTATATTTACTTTAGCTTTAGACCCCTTAGTAAATATACCATCACCTAACACATGGGTATAGCCTTCTTTGGTCATATTGGCCTTTCCTGACCAAACTGGCTCCACTAAAGTCTTCCCCCTATTATACTTTTAGAGTTCACCAAACCCCCTAGGGTTTGGGAGACAAATGCTTTGGGCTTTCATCCTCGGACTTGGACTCGAACTCAAACTTGGTCTTAATCTTAGTCTTGGTTTCGGTCTTGGTCTCTTTCTCAATCTTTGTCTCGATATTGGTCTCTTTCTCGGCCTCAACCTCGAACTCTATTTTAGGTCCATCTTGGATTTGACCTTTGACTCCGTCATTATTCCATCTCGGACTCCATCTCGAACTCCATCTTGGGTCCATCTCGGAGTCCATCTCGGGTCTATCTTGGATTCCATCTTAGGTCCATCTCAGACTTTATCTTGGGTCCATCTTAGATCCATTTTAGACTCCATCTCAGACTCTATTTTGGGTCCATCTTGGGTCCATATCAGACTCCATCTTAGACTCTATCTTGGGTCCATATCGAACTCCATCTCATGTTTATTTCAGACTCCATCTCAGACTTTGTCTTGGGTCCATCTTAAACTCCTTCTTGGACTCCATCTTGAACTCCATCTCAGACTTCGTCTTGGGTCCATGTTAAACTCCTTCTTGGACTCCATCTCGGACTCTATCTCGACACTTCCACATGTCATGTATTGATCCTCTTGTGTCCCTTTTCTAGAGATTCACTTACTACTTATTTCATGCTCGTTCCTTGACCACTTTGTTGGGAATTCCACTCCCACTCTCGATTGTCCAAGTCAAAACTTTTAGTCCAAATGTATTATGTTTATTTCGCTTCTGCTTTAGCCACTACCACATGGCATCTTTTTAGCTCCACTTTAGGGTTTAGGGATTTGTGTCTCACAACTCCAAGATGCCTAGCGTGACTCCCCATGTCGGTGCACCAATTTATACATAAAGTATGTTACGGATCACGCTTAAAAACCTAGTTTCTCTGAATTGTCAAATCCTCTCACTTGACAAGTTTGTGATTATGCATAGATTCTTCCATGCTTAGCCCCATAGGCCACTTCTTTTTGAAGTCAACACCTTCAACTAGGGTTTTTGTTCCCCCGACTTGCCAATCTCTCTTACAAGTCATTCAACTAGTGTAACATAGTTTCATGCATAAGCATGAAAATTCTTAACCATCAATTTTTGTTCAAAACCATCTCTTTAAACACTCAGGAACTACTTCCCCAACTTTGATAGCTTCGCCTTATAACAAGCTTCAAAACTACACTTCTGCCACTTGTGCCACTTTAATTTCATGTATTTACACTTATCTTTTTAGGTACTAGCTTATTTAGAATTGTTTTTGGGAATTTTGAAGGGACTTTATCCTTTAACTAGCTAAAACTTCTCTTTTCACAAGCTTTCTAATTGTCATATGGTCTAACATAGATAATTCCATACTCTAGACTCTCCATGGCATCATAATTGTCAGTAACAACACCTTTGAGTACCTACTTAATTTTCCAATCCCAACTTGGATAATTACTCTCGGTTATGCTCTTTGATTACTATAGTTCGGTCCTCTTATTTTACTACTTGCTTTTGGCCTCACATGTTTTTTTTGGTTATTTTCCTTCATGCTAGGAGGATAGATTTGCACTTTCTACTATGCCTTAGCAAGTAATCTTAGGAATGAACATACTCGATAGCCTAGGGAGTGGTTCCTCAATTTAGATATACTCACCTTATAATCCCATATATCAAGATTAATATTGCTACTTATGAGCTTTTATATGCCCACCACTAATCTTGCCAAAATCCCTTTTGGCTTTGTTCAATTCAGATAGACGGATTTCTCTTGTCTCTGCAACCTTAGATAACATTTCCTATCCATTATTCACTAAGGATTTAGTCCCTTATGCCTTATCTAATACCCTTATAATATTAAACACAACTTTCTGATGTTTTAGAGTGTTTAGGTGTCCCAATGATGACCTTCTTTAACAATGAGCATTTCCCTTTATGATATTAACTTATTATTTTGTAACATAAGCAATTTATCCCCCTATGGGACATATCTAACCTTCTTATCCTAATAAGAAATCTTGACAAGTTAACCTCTATCAATCGAATCAATTATGCCACATATTTGTTTAGCTGCTTCATAGTCATCAAATCCTACAACTCATTGTTAATGCTTTCACACTTTCATTATTATTTGGGTCCATACATTTGAATTGCATGCTTTTTAGTTTAGGCTATGCTAATCTCATTTCCAGTGGAATTCCTTTGACAAAGGGTCCTCATGAATTAGCAAACTTGACTTCAAAGCCTCATCTCTTGAAACATTTGGGGTCTCCACCCCATCAATTCCATGAGCCTACTTTTACGACACTTTTCACTCGTGTTTAGGTTTTTGCCAAGACCAAAGTAGTTATTTCTCATGCCAACTATCAGTTAGTACTACACCATGGTGTTTATATACAACTTTATGCCAAAGTTGTTTTCTTCTAGGACACCTTTCCCACAACTTTAGTATGGCATATTTTACTATCAATAAAATACCTATTGTTCTCATACTTAAATCTCATAATCCTTATAGTCCTTTGTAATGTAAAACCCACCTTAGTCTAACAGCTTTCACCATCCTTTTAGGACCATCCCTTGACTCCACTAAATCATCCAGGCTTTGGACTTTGCTAATCCGATGACCTGTAAAGTCCTAACATCATAGCTACTTTTAAGGTGTTAACTCATTAGAATATAACTTTTTGTATTCATGTCCTACTTTCAAAGACCATTTTGGCAAGTGTTACTCTAACATTTAATTATCCTTTGTTCTATATGGGCTATCTTTGCTTTTTAGAACTATTTGTCCATATAATGAGAATATCAACTTATCTTTTAAATACACCCCTAACTCCTTGGGTTGTTCCAACATTTATTTAAGGTAACTTTGGCTACCATTTCAAAGACTTGTGTCTTTATCTATCCCACGGTCATTAACTCCAATCTCAAATTCTTGAGCACCATCCTCAATTATATAAGGATAATTTTATGACTCTTTTATTGTTCAGGAGTTTCCATCATTCCTGTAATCTCAACTATACTTGTTTACCACAACAACATTATCCAGCTTGCAAAATCAAACGCTTTTATAGATCACATCCTCAACTCTTTGAGGAAAATTTTATACTATTCCTAAGATCCCAAAATCATTCCCTTATTGGCCCCTTTTTATTCACCACATTATTAACATGTTTACATATGAACAAAGGTGGAGAGTCATGCCCTCTTAATATGCTACTCCTCAAGGAAGATCCACTCTTAGAACCTTCCAATGCTAATATCAAGTGGTGATACACTTGACCACTAATAAGAGTTGGACTAAAAAACAACTTTGATACCAAATTGTAAGCAATTAATTTTTCCATTTTACTTTAGTCATTTAACCACACTTTAACTATTTAAAAGAGTCTCACTCACAACCTCCATAAGTCCTATTTAGGACTTCGGGACATGCTACCCCCATAAATGGTATCTATGCCACTTAGCATTTGCACTTGGTCTAAGTGCTTTACGTGTCCGATCCCCATCCAAAGGTACTTTTGATATATCAGCTCGTTATACTAAAGCCATACCTATTCATCTTTGTCACATTAATAGTCCAAAACCACTTGCATCACAATCCCATCTTTCAAACATTGGGCCATCCATCCATGAGTGGTCATCCCTTGACCACACCTTAGCACCCTTAAAATGCCCAGAGACATGTGAAACATCTTTCCCCAATATCCCTTCTTCTGTCCCCACCAAGTCCCTTTTCATCTAGGGTTATGCTCACCAACCCTACCACTAGGTCAAGGCCTAAAGGCCTAACCATTAAGTCCCACTGTCCTCTGGGACTTCCTCACCATATGATTGTGTCTTTAGTCACTACACTAAAGGATTGCTCCTCTTCCTTTTTATAGTATAGGACTTTGGGATGATATTTCAAAATACTGCAACCCTACACAAGCCTCATGGGTACCCTCTCCACCTTCCATTATTAAGTGCCTCACTATATGGCTCAAGCGAGGTTCTAATAAGCCACGCCAAATATCTAAGTAAGTAGTGCCACTCACACTTAGATTGGGAGTATTGACCATTTGATTCTCAAAGGAGCTAGAGTCGGCTCTTGAACACTTTATTAAATTACCCCATTTGTTTGTTTGTATTCACTCAAGGTTTGGACTCCTCAGTGGATATACTATCACCTAACACATGAGTATAGCCTTCCTTAGTCACACTAGCCTTTCCTGGCCAAACTGGTTCCACTAAAGTCCTCCCCTCACTATACTTTTGGAGCTCACTAAACCCTTTAGGGTTTAGGAGGTGAATGCTTTGGGTTGTCACCCTTGAACTTGAATTTGGACTTGGACTTAGAATCGGTCTTAGTTTTGGTTTTGGTCTCGATCTCAGTCTCGGTCTTAGTCTTAGTCTTGGTCTCAGTTTCTTTCTCAGCCTCAACCTTAGACTCTATCTCAAGTCCATCTCAGACTTGACCTTGGACTCCATCTCGGTTCCATCTCAGATCCATCTCGAACTCCATCTTGGACTCCATCTTGGGTCCATCTCAGACTCCATCTCGGGTCTATATCAGACTCCATCTCAAGTCCATCTCAGGTCCATATTAGACTTCATCTCAGGTCCATATCGGACTCCATCTTGGGTCCATTTCGAATTTCTTCTCGGACTCCATCTCGAACTCCGTTTTGGGTTTATATTACACTCTATCTCAGATTCCATCTCAACACTTTCATATGTCATGTATTGGTCCTTTTGTGTCCCTTTTCTAAAGACTCACTTACTGCTTGCTTTGTGTTCGTTTCTCAAGCACTTCGTTGGGAGTTCCACTCCCACTCTCAACCGTCTAAGTTGAAGCTTTTAGTCCAAACGTGTTATGCTCATTTAGCTTCTACTTTGGCCACTACCATGTGGCACCCTTTCGGCTCCACTTTAGGGCTTAGGGATTTATGTCTCACAAACGTGTGATGAAATTGGTTATGTTAACATTTTCTGGATTAGCAACCTCCATTTCCTGGGTGGAGACCTTAGTGTCAACAACAACCTGTTGGTGCTGTTGTAGTGGAAGGTTAGGACACCGAGATGTTTTTGAGAAATAAAGAGTCGTACAAGTAGTAGAGGGTTCTTGCATGAATAAGTCTGTGACCCTTTCATTTTTCTTTCTGGAGTATTATCAAGGGGTTTATTTGGCACAAGTTCATCTAGTATTACTTTCTAAACTCATTTTCTTAATAAGATGTCTCCTATTATTCTATTTGTATTAGTTAATACAGGTTTGAGTTTATCTTCTATTGCTCAGCCTATGGTCACATGTTGCTATCTACATTTATGTCATGTGGCAGAGTCAATTTTCATTCTTTATGGCAATAGTTATACATATATATGTGCATAAAATAAAGTACACTCTCAAGCTTAGGCTGTAGTTGTTGCAAGTGCTGTCGAGTTAAGATTTTGCCCTAATCCTTTATATGAATTGGTTGCAACACAATCATATCAAGTGTGACTTTACAGCTTTTCCCCATTATCTTATACTTCCTTATATTTTTTATATTGCTCTCATTTCTATATTTTTTTCATCCTTTTGCCTTCATCACTTTTATTGTTTTATTACTTCCTCCTATGTTTTTGTTTTGTTCTTCTATTCCCTTTTTAGATTCCTTCAATGACTTTTGTTGCAGTGGTTGACCGGCTTATGAAGGAGTATGCCAATCTCTTTGAATTTGACTTGTTGTCTGGGGCCAAAATTACAACACGTCATTCTATTTCAATTGGGGATGTTTGTCCAATCATAATTTCTATTTATCATTGATCACCAATCAAATCAAAATTTTATATATAAATGTCAAGGAGGTTGAAAAAGGGTGTTATCCAAAAGTCATATAGTTATTGGGAGTGTGAACTTCATCTTGTGACAAAGTTTGATAAAAATATTTATTTCTACATTGATTATCATTTGTTAAATGGAGTAATGATCCCAAATGTATACCCTCTTTCTCACACTACCGATCTCTTGGATCGCTTGGGGAGAAGTTATTGGTTCACCAAGTTAAATTTTGCTTTTGGGTACTAGCAAATGTCAATGGCCGAGGAAGATATTCCTAAGATTTCTTTTGTACACCATTTAATTTGTACGAGTTCTTGGTCATGCCATTTGGTTTGAATAATGCTTCAACGACTTTCCAATGGATGATGGATGATGTTTTTTATGATATGCTGGAGGTAACTACTGACTTCATCAATGATGTCTTCATCCACTCAGAGGGGATATAGGAGGAACACATTTGTGATATTTGTAAGGTGTTGAATCAGCTGCAAGAAGTTAGTTTAAAGTTCAAATGGTCAAATTGTATGGTGGGTCCAAGAACACTATTTATCTTGGGTACCGTATTTTTTGTGAAGGTTTGCAAGTTGATCTTGAAACATTTGTAGCTATTCTCTAGTTTCCTATTCTAAAGTATGTGAATGATGTGCGATGCTTTTTAGGCAAGGTGCAATATCTCAACTGTTTCATTAATCATTTTTTTTATTGTATAAAACCACTGTGAGTATTGTTGAATTTATCAACATCATCTTTCATTTGGTTTGTAAACTGTGAGCAAGCATTTACATATCTCAAAGAGTTGTTAACAACTCCTTTAGTTTTGGCATATATTAACTACACTATTTTGCATGTGGATACTTCTAATATTGGTCTTAAAGGTATGTTGATGCAAGAGAGCCTAAGTGTGTTTGGTCAATACCATTTTATTACATATATCAACCGTACATTACAACTAGTAGAGGTGAATTACTCCACAATAGAGGAGTGTTTACTAGTAGTTTGGGGTTTCAAGAAACTTCATACATATCTACATAGTTCTTGAACATTACTACAAAGTGATCATATTGCAATTACTTTGTTATTAAAGTGGAAAAACTTGATTGGTCATATTGCTTGGTGGGCATTAAAGCTTCAAACATATAATTTTGATATTGTTCATCACTCAATGAGTTATATGATTAATGCGAATGCCCTTTCTTAAGCTCCTCTTCCTTTTTCATTCTCTTCTCATATTTTTACAAGTTTATTATTCCAGCATTTGTGAATTTTTTGGACAAGGATTCAATGCTGTTGGTAGTTGTTGTATTTGATGTTTACTGTCCACAAGGTGCGAAGCTAGATTTACCTTCTCTTGACAAAATTTGTGAGGATCAAAAGATTGAGTTGTGAATCTGAAAACTTCACAATAGGTTTAAGAATTCTATATCACTTGTTAATGACTTGCTATGTCATCAATATTGCCTTAAAAATGACCTCCTTTATTTTGTAGAGACAAATCTTAATGATCATTTATGGTTCGTGATACCTTTAATCATTATTCCACACTTTTTCCATGCCTACCATGATTTTCTTATTCTAGTAGGCATATGGGACATCATCATGTGACTGAAAAGCTGCACAAGTTTTTCTATTAGCTGGATATATGACGTGATGTTATCTAGTATGTGTATAGTTGTATTTGGTACTAAGCTCATAATACTACCCTTTGTCCTACAAAAGGACAGTTATAGTCAATTGTAGTTTCCTATCCATTTGAGTTGGTGGTGTTTAACTTAATAAGGCCTTTTTCACAGTTGATTGTTGGCAATAAATATATCATTATTGCTTCTAACTAATTAACTCACTAAGTGGAAGTTAGTGTTTTTGCTAGTGCGTTTGCAATTGCTGTTAAATACTTCCTCCTTAATTGAGTGGTGTTCCAGCATTATTGTCCAGAGTGGATTCTTTTGGAGATCTTTACTATGGCCTGGACGTGGATCTTGTGGGAAACAATAATGGAGGTTTGGGCTAGGTTGGACTTTGTCATTCTAGGTTCTCCAGATAATAATCTTGCATTTATGGATTAAACATTTCACATTTTAATGTCTTAGTTGAGGATACACTACACATTCACAAGTGCTTATCATCTATAGTCAGATGGTTTGGTGGAATGGCTTATATGAACCTTCAAAGGGATAATTGCGAAATACATCAACTTTTATCATTCGAATTGAGATGGTTATATGCCATCTCTTTGGTATGCATATATTACAAGAGTGTAAAGTTCTATTAGTGTTTCACCATATAAACTCTTATATAGTCATAATCTAATACTGTTAACGAAGTTGAGTTTACCTTTGCAATTGCCATGAGCTGTTGATATTAGGTTTTAGGATTAATATTTAATGAGCATTCTTCCACTGGTTCAAGTAAAGTTTACCAAAGACTTGGGCTATATATAAGTGGGATAACAATGGTGATATAACTCCCATCAACCTGCAAATTACAAAGTGGATGTTTTGATATTAGTCTATTTTCAATCTTATGATATACAGTTTGTATAAAGCGCTCCTTACTCAATGGAAAGGACTGTATCAGGTGTTGTGGCAAATTGAACCACAAGTTTATGAGGTTTGACATAACGTCAAACAAGTTAATCCTTTAAAAATTATGTATATGCAGCGATTAAAATTCTTTATATAAAGAGATCAAAAATAATTGACACCACCTATAGATCCACAAATGCTTGCTTTTGGTGTTCCTCCAAATCTCGGCCTATCCACCATAAAACCTTGGTTGTCTTCTATCTTTCTAAGAAGAGGTGATGCTTTGAGGTCCAAGTGTATGGGTACAATGCCATATACTATTATTAGTATATTGGGATTTTGATAGCTATCAAATTAGTTTCAATCTTGACCACCTGCTCGTGTATATGAATTAGGGTTTTTGGGTTAATTGATATGTATATTTCTATATTCTATTTTCATTTTCCACACACTCACAACACCTTTAATTTAAATTTTAATCTATACTCTAGTGGAAGATCAGGGATGTTTTGGAGCTCCAATGGCCTAGAATGGCCGAAGTTGAGCAGTGGATTCAATGTGAGACATAAAATCCTTAGGCCCCAAAGTGGAGCCGAAAGGGTGCCATGTGGTAGTGGCCGAAGTGAAAGCCAAACGAGCGTAACACGTTTGGACTAAAAGCTCGAACTTGAAAAGTCGAGAGCACGAGTGGAACTCCCAACGAAGTGTTCGAAGAACAAGAACAAAGTGAGCAATAAGTGAGCCTCTAAAAAGGGGATACAAAAGGACTAACACGTGACACGTGGAAGTGTTCGAGATGGACCCAAGATGGAATCCAAGGTAAAGTCCGAGATGGACCCGAGATGGAGACCGAAACCAAGACCGAGTCCAAGTCCGAGTTCGAGACCGAGACCGAGACCAAGTCCGAGACCGAGTTCAAGTCCGAGTCTGAGTCCGAGTCTGAATACTAATACATGCAGTTGGGTAAAAGTCCAAAGCAATCGTCCCTCCGGGGGGGGGTTGCAAAGGGTTCCAAAAGTATAATAGGGAAAGTGTAGGGGTTGGAGCCTAGTGGAGTTAGTTTTGCTAGGAAAGGCGAGTTTGGCCCAGGAAGGCTGTACCCAGGTGTTGGGTGATGAACTGACCACTGGGAAGTCCAAAACTAAAGTGAATACGGATCGACAAGTGGGGCAGCTTGGTGAAATGTTCAAGGGCCAGCTTTAGTTCCCCCGGGAGATCGAATGGTTGATGCTCCCAGTCCAAGCGTGGGTGGCACTACTTACTCGGATACCTGGCGTAACTCAACAAAACCTTGCTCTAAGCCCATGGTTAGAACACCCAAAAGCGGAAGGTGGGGAGAGTACCTATGAGGCTTGCGTAGGGCCACAGTGTTCCAAAATGTTGTACTAAAGTCCCAGACTATAGAAAGGAATACGAGTGGTCCTTTGGTGTAATGACCAAAGATACAGTCATGTGAGGAGGAAGTCCCAGAGGACAGTGAGACTTAGTGGTCGGGTCTGTAGGCCTTGTCCCAGTGGCAATGTTGGCGAACACGGCCATGGACAAAAAAAGGACTTAGTGGGGACTGTAAAAGGGATATTGGGGAAGGTTGTTCTCCATACCTGCAGGTATCTTAAGGATGCTAAAGAGTGGATCTCGAATAATCACTCATGGACGAATGCCCCAGTCTTTGAGAGATAGGATTGCGATGTAGGTGGCGTTGAACCATCGGTGTGACTAAGGTGAATGGGCAAGGCCTTAGCGTAATAGGTTAATATGTTGGTGGTACCTTGGGGTGTCGGGTCATGGAATTGGACACATGGAGCACTTGAACCAAATGCAAAGGTTTAGTGGCATGGATGCCATTCTTGGGGCTATTAAGCCCAAGTCCTAGATTGAAGTTATGGAGGTTGTGAATGAGACTCCTCCAAATGGTCAGAGGTGTGGTTAAATGATTAAAGTAAAATGGAAAAATTAGTCGCTTACATTTAGCCACAAAAAATAGAGCTAACTTCAGAATCCCACAGTTGCTAATGGCATCATATTCTTCTTAGAGATCTATTGTTTGGATATTATAATGTTATAAATAGTATAATGAATAATAATATATGTTTTTCTGCCAAAGGGTAGATGAATTTCTTCTGTTTTGCATAGGTAGAGAGGTGGTGGGAAACCCCTTGGTTGGCCTCACTCTAAAGGTCCTGGGGAACTAATCCCATCTCAAGACAGCTCTTGGGTGTGCTAGAAGTTTGAGTGGACCTGGCATGTGGACATATGCCATGTTCCAAGGATACCTCGTTGTTGGATCTACTAGAGCTAACCACACTCATGAATCTCTATAAAGGCACAGCATTCCTGCCCTGAGCAGTGCAGCTCACAGGAGGCAACGCTCCAAAGCTGGAACCCACAGTGAGACGAGCTGCAGCTTGCAGCAAGTCTGCTCTAGCTCATGCTGGATTTGCCATTGTATGCAGTGCAATTGCCTAAGATCTCAGCAACAACACCACTCACATTGAGAATCCTCGCACCCTGATCCAGGCTGTGCTGAGCTCCTCATCCAGAGTTTCTGAGGCAGCACACAGTATGAGACTATGTAAGCCTTGCAAGGATCCATGCCTCACAAGTGTAGCCTCCCAGTGTGTGTCCAGGCCACTGACATTCCTATACTGCATCGCAGAAGGACAAAAGTTTTTCTCCAACAGCATTGAAAGTGTTGTCTGTGGCATGAGGTTGAGAATACTGGGGCCCCAAGTCCTCAATGCAAACGAGGCCACTCCTCATGTCCCTGGGAAGCCCTATTTCACTTTTGATTCCACACTGAATGCTTCACATACATCTTGATGACACAAAATGTCTGCTATTTCCACATGGGTGTTTGGCACAGGCCTTGTATGCTTTCAAGGTATATTCATAATAATTTAATATAAGCCACACAAACAAAACCATGTGAATGTTTATGAATAAAATTGTTAATCATGGAGGAGGTACATGATATACGGCCAAGAAAAAGAATGGACAGGTCAGCCATTGGCAGCAGTATGACTTTACCTAATATGCAGTCGTTCGAATTTTGGCTAGCGTGGTCTGAGTCGTATGACGATGGAGCTGAATGCAGGGGTGAAGCACTGGTATGATGGAGGCGATGGTGGCAAAGCACGGGCCTACAGTACATATCTCGCTCTGATAGTTTGCACTGGAACTTACACGTGAACTATGTAAGTCAACAAAGAAGAAAACAAATACCAGGGAAGCAAGTTCCATAAAAAGAAGAGAATCTGATGTGAATCCAAACTTGCCATAGAAAGTCAGGCCATCTAATTCTGACAAGAACTATAGTTACATTTTATATATCAGGCGGTTGAGACTTTGCATAAAGAAAGAAGGTAGCTTCTTGCTGCTTTCCTGCTCTTAAAACACGTGTTTAAAATGATGCATAAATACAGTATAACGCAAAACAAGTAGCAAACATTCTTTGACCACAAATTCCACTTGACGTATGACATTGTCTTGCAAAAACCTTTGTTTCAAAAAGAAGGCTTGTCAAACACATCCTAAAGTTCTCAAGTTGCCAAAGACCACGTCTCGTCCTTTTGGAGACAGGATGGCCTACGCTGGAGCGAAGCATGTAACGTGTTGTGCAGCTTGAGCCGCTTACAAAATTGGACTGAAAAATACACAGCGTAAAACTTAGGCGGTGAATAGTGTCGGTATTGAGGAATTTTCAATCCAGGGCTTCTTCTTCACAACATTGATCCAGAGAAGGAGCAGAAGTAAAAGATTGTCAAAGTTAGTAGTGACTCCTATACTGCTGTAATGGTATTCATATATTTGTAGTAACAGAGGAAGCACTATACAGTCAACAATATGTTCTCTATTTCTTCTGTTTGTACGGTTCATTTTTAGAATCCCAGATGGAGACAAAGAAGTGAGAGAAAAAATGGTATTTACTCTTTTTAAAATTTACAAAAAAATGGGCCTGAGGGAATTTACCCAGAATCAAAACCGTCTATCACATATTAGCAGACACTGACCTGCCTGTAGTGGCTGGGTCTGCCGTCTGGATATGTCACCAGCGTCATTCTGTAGCCTTGACGCTTGAGAAGCAACTGTTGACTCAAGTCGAGCTGCTCACAGGCCATTTCTCTGGCCTGCATACTCGAACCTCGGATGACTTTGGAGTGCAGCAGCATGAACTTGCCATCTGCCAGCTCCACCACCGCGTTGTGCCATGGTGTTGGGATGTGGAAGTTCTTCTCCTCGGAAGAACGCTGCGCTGCCACTAGAGAGGAATGGATGATGTTGATGCCATACTTGGGACCTCTGTTTGGATGCGGGTGGATGGAAATGCGCAGCTGCAAAGGGAAGAGCCACTCCACCATGGCCGAGTATGCACGGTTCCTGAGGATCATGAGGAAGGCAACCTGGCTGCACAGCTTCTTCTTGGCCGACTTTGACGGGAGATTCTTGCAGCTCTTGTGTTCGTACAAGTCCTCGAGCATGAACCTGGAGAAGCCACGATATAGATTGCGTGTCTCCGGCTCCTCCTTGATCTCCTTGGTGACGGTGGACTCGTCACATCCAAACAAGCACATGAGAGCTCGCCTGGCATTCTCTGCATTGGCGGTGAGCTCAGTCGCAACGGGATGCTCCACGGTGGTGTTGGAGATAAGCTTTGCAATGTCTTTGTCACTGTGGTTGTCCAGCAGAAACTCATCCAGGCGAAAGAAATTGACAAGGCCGGGATACAGATTGTGTGCCATCTCCCAAAACATCTCGCCGTAAGAATCCACAGCAGCGTCGTCCGAGCCGACGAGATCAGAGAAGACATGGCCATCCGAGGCGACGTTGTAGTGCACGCCTGGAGCATACACGGCCTTGATGAGATCCGCAACAATCTTCATGGAATGGATGGCCAGCTCCTCGGCCTTGTCCGGGCACTTTCCCAGAGTCTTGTCGGGATTGCACGACTTGACTGGAAATGCGGGCAAGACGAACTCGAGTGGAATGTTTCTTGCGACGTGGTACCTCACCTTGTCCGCAAACCTCTGCTTGCCCCCACTTGTGAACCACTGGTCGTGCTTTGGGAAGTGGATGTAATTCTTCTCGATGATGTCCACAACTTGGGAGGTGATGTCGTCCACCTCTTGAGGTGTGTGCGAGCTGAAGGGCTCCAGAAGGCAATCTCTGGTCATGACGCCGTTGTCCAGCAGCAGAGAGGCCAGATAGCTCATGCTCTCGCTGTCCTCCTCCTGGAGATTGGGATCCTGGATGAAAACCACGCCCTCGAACCCGTTCCCAATGTATCTCTCGTAGACGGTGGCTGTCCACTCCTGGTCAGCTGCTGCTCCAAGCATGGAAATGGTGTACTTGTTCATATCTGGAGCAACTGAGCGTGTGGCCTGCTTTGCCGCCTCTAAATCTTCCGCCTTGTCGCTCGCGACCATGGAGGAGAACAAGAAATCGCACTTGGCTGCTAGTACTGGGACATGCCTGGACGCAGATTGTGAGACGAAGCCAATCTCACCACTCTCTCTGTGGATGTACAGGAATGCAATCTTGTCCTTTGGATATGAACTTGCCATGGGTGTTATGAGAAAAAGAGAAAAATCTCAAATTTCAGGCTAGAGGATGGAAGATTGTAGACTGGGATCGATGAATTGCCTGGGTTTCCCTGGTTGGGCTTTTATACCAGGAAGCCGCCTGCCTTCCCGGTACCTACGCGCTTGACTGGAAAATTCTCAAACGTGGGCTGGGAAAATAGAACGCTATTGACAAAGTCACACAACTGATCATGAAGCTTCACATGTAATTTCTTGTTTGTTTCTTTTGACAACTTTTGATTCTTTTGACAACCATGTAGAACACGGAACTTTGTCAGTCTTCTCTTCTTCTTTGTGTACAAATGCTAGTCTCTAGAGAATGGTGTCCCAAAGAATCTCTATAATTCGGTTCCAGATTCTTTTACCTTCGCATGAATGCCTCTAGTATGATACAGCAATCGTTTGTTGCATCTTCAAACTGGAGCAGCTGCTGCCTTGCCTCTAAAATTGATCAAAGGATTTGTATTTGCCCACACTGCAGCATCCTTGTAGCCCAACACATAGAGCTCATCAAAGAAAAATCTGCGGGTTTCTTACCATCTTCAAGAGGGCGACTTCCTGTTTAAAAGCTGCGAAACAGTCAAGAACTTAGGTATGTACCTTTTAACTTCTTATTATTTGGAGAGGCTCGGTTGTCGGGATTACAGTCCGGGCTGATACCCACTGTGTCTTGAAGACCGAGGTCCTTGGCAGAAAAGGCACATACTCTTACCCGTGTAAGAGCAAAACAAAAGCTTCAGAAGCCAAAACTAAAATCTTAGTGAGTGACACGAAAGAACCGTTGTTTCAGCAGCTGAAGGGGGCATGAAGAGCGTGAACCTGCCGTGGATGCACAGTCTGTTGTTAAAGACGGTAACAGATTGTGGTGCTAGATAACTAAAAACCAGTCAGGCTCCCATCTGAATGGAATGCAAGAGCAAACTGCTCTGAAACACGACGCAAGCAACACGTTCATCAGATCGTCCTTGGAATCAAACTGGTCAACAAGCAGGCCTCTTGGCACTCAAAAGAGTTGCATGATTGCAACTGCAGAGAGACAGATGCTAACCGTTTTATCTAGAATTTTTGTACTAGAGAATGGTCTAATCCTTGGAGGTTTAATTACTTAAGTGGATTGCCCCCTTCTTTCTGCTAATATTCTTTATATTTTGGCAAATCACTTGAGATAATCATACACTTCCCAACAAAGATAGCAATCATCTTTGGCACTCAAATTATTATACCATTGGAACATCATCTTTTGGAGACACGTGGGAAACTCATATAAATGCTAAATATGATCCCAAAAATTTGTGACACATATGCAGATTGGAGCATTCTCTCAAACATTTTCAAATGCACATTTGAACATGTTGATGATTGTGATGATGTAATTTAGCAATTGGTTTGTATTCATCAAGGAGCATCTAAGTTAATAATGTAAATTAGTGTTTATTTCTGAGCCTCTTGGTTTCTGCAGAGCCAAATAATGCTCTTTGCCTGGCACAATGTTATAAAACATCACCTCTTTTTATCTTTTTGTGGGAGATAGTTTTATTTGAATGGAGGTTGATGTTGTTGCTTCCCAAGTTTATAGACAAGAGCAAGGATGTAATCATGGTCGTGATGTTTACTATTGGGCATTGTAAGCAATTAATTTTTCCATTCTATTTTAATCACTTAAACACACTTTTGATTATTTAGAAGAGTCTCACTCACAATTTCTATAAGTCTTATTCAAGACTTGGGGATATGCTAGCCCCATAAATGGGATTTATAAAATTTAACCTTTGCACTTGGTCCAAATGCTTTATGTGTCCAATTTTATAATTGACACCCAAATGTACCATTGACATATTAGCCTATTACATTAAAACCATGCTCATTCACCATTGTCATATTCGTAATCTAAAACCACCTACATCATAATCCCATCTATCAAAGACTAGGTCATCCATCCATGAGTGGTCACCTTTTGACCACACCTTAACACCCTTAGGATGCCTAAAGACATGGGAAACATTTTTCCCTAATATTCCTTCTTTTATCCCTATTAAGTCCCTTTTCATCTAGGGCCATGCTCGTTAACCTTGCCATTGGGTCAAGGCCCAAAGGCTCAACCATTAAATCCCACTATCCTCTGGGATTTCCTCATCATATGATTGTGTCTTTGGTCACTACACTAGAGAACTCTTCTACTTCCTTTCCACGGTTTAGGACTTTAACATGACATTTCGAAACACTGTGGCTCTACACAAGTTTTATAGGTACTTTTTTATTGCAAATGTGATTTTAAGTATCAAAAAGTACTTACTTGTCTGGTCTAAGTACACTTTAAATGCTTAATTAACTCTACTAGCACAAAAGAGACTACCATCCAACTATATTGACCTCTTGCCGTCATAGTAGTAAAAAAAGAGTGTCCGTAAGGATTAGTTGACAAGTATCTTTCGATACCCAAAGTCACATTCGCAACATCTTTACACCTTTTGCCCTTAGGTGCCCTAGCTATATGGCTAGAGTGAGGTTTTGATGAGCCATGCTAGGTATCTAAGTAGGTAGTGTTACCCACACTTGGATTGGGAACATCTACCATTCAATTTCCCAAAGGAGCTAGAGCTAATTCTTGAACACTTCACCAAGCTACCTAGTTTGTTTATCTATATTTACTTTAGTTTTAGACCCCTTAGTGAATATACCATCACCTAACACATGGGTATAGCCTTCTTTGGTCACATTGGCTTTTCCTGACCAAACTGGCTCCACTAAAGTCTTCCCCCTATTATACTTTTAGAGTTCACCAAACCCCCTAGGGTTTGGGAGACAAATGCTTTGGGCTTTCATCCT